>NW_022680923.1:0-69308 GCF_009764315.1 Trachypithecus francoisi | reverse complement strand
CAGCAGCATTAAAGTCCTACTGTGTGCCATGGGAGAAGCTAGGGTAGGTCTCCCATGGTCTCTGAATTAGCCATGGCATCAACCAGGACAGATTATCATCCCCACTTCCCAGATCCAGCACAAGGAAGCAGCTCCAACTGAATGGCAGACATGCCTAGCAGAGTCACTGCCAAAATTCCTTTCTTTCTTTTTTTTTTTTTTTTTTTGTAGGCCTTCGATGATATTGCCAAATACTTCTCTAAGAAAGAGTGGGAAAAGATGAAATACTCGGAGAAAATCAGCTATGTGTACATGAAGAGAAACTACGAGACCATGACTAAACTAGGTAACAGAAAGTTCTAGGAACAAACAAGTCTAGGGATACATGAGCATCACTTTTCCTGCCTAGGCTACTTCTTAGGCTGCAGAAAGCACCCCACATTTTCCTTTTGTGAAGGAAAAAATCGCAGGGCAGCTTCTGGGTGTTCTGTTCTTCTGTATCCTGTCAGGGCTGAGGGCAGGGACTGACCATAGTGGAGCTTTTACCTGGACCCTGCACTTTTCTCTCCCTTAGGCGTCTGTTCTGATGAGCCCAACTGTCTCTGTGGCATCACAGCACACCTCCAACTCTACCTTCCTCCTCTCGGCTTGTCTCTCTCTCTCTCTCTTTTAATTTTTTTTTTTTTTTTTTGAGTTAGACTCTCACTCTGTCACCTAGGCTAGAGTGTAGTAGTGCAATCACAGCTCAATGCAGCCTCGAACTCCTGGGCTTAAGCAATCCTTCTGCCCAGCCTATGGATTAGCTGAGCCTACAGGCACATGTCACCATGCCCAACTAATTTTATTTTGTATTTTGTAGATATGGGGGTCTCTCTATGTTACCCAGGCTCATCTTGAACTCCTGGCCTCAAGCAATCCTCCCACCTCAGCCTCCCAAAGTGCTGGTACTACAGACATGAGCCACCATGTCAGGCCTACGTTTGTGTCTTAAGGAATAAACATTTTGCTTCTTTCTAGGTTTCAATGTCACCCTCCCACCTTTCATGCATAATAAACAGGCCACAGGCTTCCAGGGGAATGATTCTGATAATGACCGTAACCGCGGGAATGAGGGTGAGTAGATGGGAAGTGGCTGGAAAGGTCTCCTGAAGTCCAATTGTTTTTCAACTCAGCTACTTGGGAAAGATCCTCTGGCATTTGTTCCCTCATACACATCTGGGTTGAGTGAAAAAAAAAAAATTGCATACAGAAAGTTAACTACAGAGGCCATTCATAAAATTCTAAAACATGCAAAACAGTAAGATGAGTTTTCATGGATAATAAGTTAATGGTAAATGCATAAAAACATAAATGCGAATAAAAAGGCATCAAATTGAGGAGACTGGCTGTAAATGGAGAAGGAGGGGGGGCAGGGATTAGTGAGTGCTGCA
This sequence comes from Trachypithecus francoisi, assembly GCF_009764315.1. NCBI lineage: Eukaryota > Metazoa > Chordata > Mammalia > Primates > Cercopithecidae > Trachypithecus > Trachypithecus francoisi. The sequence goes on along the minus strand of NW_022680923.1, from coordinate 67,899 downwards.
CAGACAGCTTCAATCATGACTTGTTGATAGTGTGTTTTGTTTTTGTTTTGTTTTGGACTGGAGATTCTCTCTTGTCGCCCAGGCTGGAGTGTAATGGCACAGTCTCAACCCACTACAACCTCTGCCTCCCAGGTTCAAGCGATTCTTCTGCCTCAATCTCCTGAGTAGCTGGGATTACAGGCGCCCGCCACCATGCCCACCTATTTTTTGTATTTTTAGTAGAGACAGGGTTTCACCATGTTGGCCAGGCTGGTCTCAAACTCCTGACCTCAGGTGATCCACCCGCCTCAGCCTCCAAAGTGCTGGGATTACAGCCGTGAACTACTGCACCCGGCCCGTTTATAGTGTTTCTAACATTCTGAATAAATAAATCAGATCTAACATAGTCATAGGGTAATGTTGAGATGCGACTGAACTCAACATTATTCCCCATACTTTTCTGTGTGTTTGAAATATTTCTTTTTTAAAGGACATGCTGTTCTTGCTAAACATTGTTAATGAATCAAAGGACAGTTAAGAAAATTTTAAAAGTGAAAAAAGAAAATGTTAAAAGTGTAGATCCACCAAAAACTTCCAGAGTTTGTTTCATTAACAGCATGTAGATATTGGATAAATATCTTAAGAGAGAGGATGATGAACAGATTGTGTAGTAAAGAACACTGTTTCTCTGTACTTTATTAAAACCAAATAGTCTTCTCATTCCCAAACAACCCTAATTCTCTGTGATGAGCTTGGAAGTGAGTTTGAAAGAGTGATCCCTCATCCAACACAGAGAGCTTTCCCAATTGTCAGTGAGCAGAGATAACATAGGGTGAAAAAAAGGCAGGTTCTTGGGTAGAGATCTTTGTACACTTCAGGACTATTAGGGGGACATATGTGTTTACTTGGTCTTTTGCTCTGACAATACAATCATAAGACAAGGTCAGAATGTCCAAACTGTCTCCAATAGACCTATTACTGCCCAAGTAAACAGGCCAGAATCTACCATCTCCCACATCACTGTAAGAGGTCTGAAAATCCAGTGCTTGAGTATCTGCCAAGTTTTTGACATTAAAGGAGTGTCTTTATACTGAAAATATTTCAGAGCCACTGGACTAAATCATCCATGGTTCATCACACATTTAACAGCTTAATTGACATACTATATGGTATGTGCACTTCACCCATTTGAAGTGTACAGTGATTTTCAGTTGTTGCACATCTTGAGTGGATACAGTTCAGATTCCCAAACAATCAATTTAATTATTTGGGAAAAAGTAAAAGATATGTAATGGAATAAGATGAGACTGTGATGGGGTTTAACCCCCATTTGATAAACCATGAGATGGAAAATTCTGAACTGATGCCACAGATAAATGCACCAACCATGACTAAACATAATTCAGAAGCAAATCTCAAATAACTCCTCAACAATGAGTGGACTCATAACCCTCTGCTGCAGAATGCCCTCATGCGACAGAGGTCTCTCTAGAGTTTGGAAATCTTTCCCAACAAATTAAAATTCTGATGTGTTCTCTTTCAGTTGAACGTCCTCAGACGACTTTCGGCAGGCTCCAGAGAATCATCCCGAAGGTGAGTATCTCTCAGGTCTAAAGGACCAGAGAACCTTTGTCTCTCCACGGATGTGAATACAGGTAAGAGTGGGAGAATATAAAAAATGCCCTCATTGCCTCCTTCTCCCCATGTCTATCACAACACCTGATGTTAGCATCGACGGCTTGATAATACTAAGAGTTGTGATCCTTAATACTTCTTTTAATCCATAAGAAGACCTCTATGACGTTGTTTCTGTTATTATCTCCAAATAATAATGAGTCACACGCTTCAGCTGTCATCCATATAAAAGCCATGTGACTTGGCGCAAATCTTCTAAGTTCTCTGAGCTCCAGATTCCTGGTCCATGCAATGGAAGTAAAGAATCATAGTCCATGTTTTAGATCATGGTTATCAGCAACATAATAATAAAATGAGGCTATCCGGTACAGAGATATTAAAGAATTTTCCTGAGGCGCAGTGGCAGGGGTAGTCTAATCCAGAACTCCAAGCCATTTAAAACTCATTCACGTTTGCATTTGTTTATGAAGTTCAGATGTTGCTCACTAGGGCTTTACCCCCCATAGGGCCTGCTGGTGCTTCTGTTGAGACACCCACTCTCACAACAGGAAGGACCAGCTGGCCTCTGCTCTGTTACCGGGGCCGCTTGCATGGCTTAGGAATTGCTTTGACTGTTGACCCCTCCCTACTGTGAGCTCCTTGAGGGCCTTGTCTGCACCTGGGGCATCTGGGAAGCCCCAGTCCCAGCCCAGGGGATCCCTCGGAGGCCCCTGAATGAGTGATCCCACAAGTGCAGATTCAACTCTGGTTTAGAGGGTAAAGGGATCTGGGAGTTGGGTTGCCAGTGTGGAGACCGAATTCAAAGAGGGATCATGAAAAGTATTAGTTTTTTATTATTACTACATTTAAACAGTGTTTACAAGCTCAGAGAGCACTTTCCCTTAGCCTGTTTTACATGTATTGTTCACTATTTCATAAGCGAGGAAGCTGCGTAAAAAGTACCTTAAGGGCCGGGCGCGGTGGCTCACGACTGTAATGCCAGTTGTGAGCCTTACTTTGGGAGGCCGAGGCAGGCAGATCACAAGGTCAATAAATCGAGACCATCCTGGCCGACATGGTGAAACCTTATCTCTACTAAAAACAAAAAACTTAGTGGAGCGTGGTAGTGCCTGCCTGTAGTCCCAGCTACTCGGGAGGCTGAGGCAGGGGAATCACTTGAACCGGGGGAGGGGGAGATTGCAGTGAGCAGAAATCACGCCACTGCACTCTAGCCAGGCGACGGAGCAAGTCTCCGTTTCAAAAACCAAAACCAAAACAAAATCAAAACAAAACAAAAACACAAAAATAAAAGAGTAGCTTAATATTGTTGGTCAGTGACACATCCCAATGCAACCAGAATTGGTGTGGGTACCACCTCACTGAATTCCACATTCAGTGTTGGTGCCTCGGTAGGGTGGTATGCCATATCTGGTACTGCTTTCTTTGCTGCCTAGATTAATTTCAGCAAACCATTTCTTTCCCTCTCCCTTCCCTGTATTCATCTCCCCACACCATCTTTCCCAGCAGTGTTTTGTCCCCTCTCTATGTTTTTACATTTACTCTCCCAGCAGCTGTCTACAAGCTTATATGGGATCCCTTGTATTTTATAGAAGCTCTTCCTTTTGTAGACCTTGTGAATTCTTAGAATGCTATTCTCCAAATCTTCTGTATACCACACTCTCAATTACATGGAGATTTTTGCTGTTTGCAAGAATGTCAGTCTTAAAAGAGTGTGAAGATAAGCATTCTAGCCCTGGAAACCCCATTCATTTAGGCCATTCCTTTCCCTTCTAACCTCCCAGGTTTCTCCTAATTTAGGCAAGTGTAACTCTCCCAGCGTTGTTGAGAACATTGATTAAGGTAATGCATGTGAAGACGCTTTGTAAGCTCTAAAGCACTATAGAAATGTGACTGATACTGTTTTTCTGTGACCTTCACATTATAAATTTCACGCTCAAGAAGCCAGCAGAGAAAGGCAACCGTTCGAAGGGAGTGGCAGAAGCATCTGGCCCACAGAACGATGGGAAACAGCCGTGCCCCCCGGGAAAACCAAGTACCTCTGAGAAGATTAACAAGAGATCTGGTAAGAGGAAACAATTCAGGAACAACCCCTCTGGCTTCCCTGGCTATGTTCAGGTGTGTGGACTGGGTGCGTGGCATGGATCCCAGACAAGCCTGGGTCCAGGCTGGGCTGAGGAGCTTACCCAGCTCCAGATGAGATGTTAGAGATGACTTTCAGAGACACAGACTGGAGTTGTAAAAAACCACGTGTCTTGGGGCAAGTCTTCCAAATTTTCTCAGTTCCAGATTCCTAGTCCATAAGATGGAAATAAAGAATCATAGTTAATAGATTGTTTGGAGGTATTAAATGAAATCTAGAAAGCCTGATGACATGAAAGGTGCTCAAGCAATTCTGTCTGTGATAACCTGAGATCGTAGCTTACTCAGCTCAATGCCTGATACCCAATACAGGTGTACTTCAGAGATATTGCAGGTTCGGTTCCAGACCACTACAATAAAGTGAGTCACACACGTTGTTTTTTGTTTGTTTCGCAGTGCATAAAAACATTATGTTTACACCACAGTGTAGTCTACTAAGTGTGCAATAGCGTTATGTCTAAAAATGTACATACCTTAATTTTAAAATAATTCATTGTTAAAGATGCTAACAATCTTCTGAGCCTTCAGTGAGTCACACTCTTTTTGCTGGTGGAGGGTCTTGCCTTGGTGTTGATGGCTGCTGGCTGATCAAGGTGGTGGTTGCTGAAGGGTGGAGTGGCTGTGGCAGTTTCTTAAAAGAATACAACAATGAAATTTGCCACATCGATTAGCTCTCCCTTTCATGAAGTATATCTCTGTAGTATGTGATGCTATTGGATAGCATTTTACCCACAGTAGAACTTCTTTCAAAGTTGGAGTCAATCCTCTCTAGCTATGAAAGTTTTAGATGGCGTCACCTTCCAATAGAAGGCTATTTTATCTATATTGAAAATCTGTTGTTTAGTGTAGCCACCTTCAACAGTGATCTTAGCTAGATCTTCTGGATAACTTGCTGCAGCTTCTCCATCAGGGTTTGCTGCTACACCTTGCACTTTTATGTTATGGAGACGGCTTCTTTCCTTAAACCTCACAAACCAGCCTCTGCTAGTTTCACACGTTTCCTCTGTAGCTTCTTCACCTCTCTCAACTTTCATGGACTGGAAGAGAGTTTGGGTCTTGCTCTGAATTAGACTCTGGCTTAAGGGAGTGTTGTGGCTGGTTTCATCTTCTTTCCTGACCACTCAAACTTTCTCTATTTCAGCAGTAACGGCAGTTTTGCTTTCTTATTCTTGTGTTCACTGGAGTATTAGTATTATTATTTTCTTCAAAAACTTTTCCTTTGCAGTGTATACTATTATTTCCTTCGAGAACTTTTCCTTTGCATTCACGGCTTGGCTGTTTGGTGCAAGAGGCAGAGCTTTCAGCCCGTCTTGGCTTTCAGCATGCCTTCCCCACTCAGCTTAGCCATTTCTAGCTTCTGATTTAATGAGAGAGACATGTGAGTCTTCCTTTCATTTGAACACATAGCCACCATTGTAGGGTTCTTCATCATCCTAATTTCAGTGTTGCTGTGTCTCAGGAAATAGGGAGGCCCAAGAGAAGGAGGAGAGGCGGGGAAGAGCTCATCGGTGGAGCAGTCAGAGCACACGCAACATTGATCAATTACATTCCTCATCTTCTGTAGGGGCAGTTCCTGGTACCCCCAAAACATTTACACACAACAGCGTGACTGTAGTCAATAATAAGTTAATCACACATTTAAAAATAACTGAAAGAGTGTAAATGGATTGTTTGTAACACAAGGATAAATGGTTGAGGGGATGGAGACCCTATTTTCCATGATGTGATTGTTACGCATTGCATGCACATATCAAAACATCTCACATACTGCGTAAGTATACACCTACTGTGTACCCAAAAAATAAAAAACAAAAATTATTTTAAAAGACTAAAAAACAACAAAAACAATTGCAGTAATAACATCAAAGCTCACTGATGACAGATCACCATAACAGATATAATAATAATGGAAAAGTGTAAAATTGGTGAGAATTTCAAAAAAAATTGCAGTATCTGCGAAGCACTATAAAAATGAGGTGCCATAAAACAAGGTATGCCTGTGTGCCCTTAGCAAATACGTGCAGAATGAAAGGAGGTATGGGTGAATGTTCCTGTAAGTGAAGAGGTTGGGAATCTAAACCTCACAACGGAAGGAGCCAGAAGCTAAAACTTTAATTGGCATTTGGCGTGTATTGGTGTGGGTCTAAGGTCTCAGCCTCTCTAAGCCAGAGAATGTGAAAAACTGGATAAAGAAGGCCCGTGGGCACTTAGAACAGGGAGGCATCTCTTTTTTTTTTTTTTTTTTTTTTTTTTAGAAAAAAGAGCCTAACACTCTCCAACCTACCCAACCCTCATCTTCCAACTCTTCCCCCATAGGACCCAAAAGAGGGAAACATGCCTGGACCCACAGACTGCGTGAGAGAAAGCAGCCGGTGATTTATGAAGAGATCAGCGACCCTGAGGAAGATGACGAGTAACTCCGTAAGTGAACCTTCGGCTCATCCCCCACATCCCTGCAGATGTGCTATTCTGTTATGGTACTGGTATCCCATCTTGTCACTTGTTCCCCAAATCATTCCCTTCTCATAATTTTCTAGGGTACAGCATTGAGGCTGAATGATGAGATTTCCCATGCTCTTTCTACTCCCTGCCCTGTATATCCAGGGATCCTCCCTACCCAGGATGCTGTGGGCTCCCAAACCCCAGGTCAGCCCTGATATGTGGGCCACACCTTCCTCTAGCCTAGGAATGGATAAACCAGGTGAGGAAGTCACTGTGGCATGAGCAGATGGTTCACTTCGAGGAACCGTGGAAGGTGTGTGCAGGTCCTGAGGTAGGGCAGAATCGGAGTGTGCAGGTTCTACAGGTCAGGAGAAGTTGAGATTGAGTTATTGGGAACTGGGAACTCACTGTCACTTACCTTCCTTCTCTCTTCTCGCCTTAGCCTCGGGGATATGACACATGCCCGTGATGAGAAGCAGACCTTGGTGACCTTTCACGAACATGGGCATGGCGGCAGACCCCTTGTCATCAGGTGTATAGCAAGTGAAAGCAAGTGTTCACAACAGTGAAAAGTTGAGCGTCATTTTTCTTAGTGTGCCAAGACTTCGATGTTAGCGTTTCCGTTGTATTTTCTTGCAGTGTGCCATTCTGTTAGATACTAGCATTTTCATTGATGAGCAAGACATACTTAATGCATATTTCGGTTTGTGTATCCATGCACCTACCTTAGAAAACAAGTATTGTCAGGTATTCTCTGCATAGAACAGCACTACCCTCCTCTCCCCAGATGTGACTACTGAGGGCAGTTCTGAGTGTTTAATTTCAGATTTTTTCCTCTGCATTTACACACCACACACACCACATACACACACACACACACACACACACACACACCACCAAGTACCACTATAAGCATCTCCCATCTGCTTTTCCATTGCCATGCATCCTGGTCAAGCCCCCCTCACTCCGTTTCCTGTTCAGCATGTACTCCCCTCATCCGATTCCCCTGTATCAGTTACTGACAGTTAATAAACATTTGCAAACGTTCCCCAGTGTTTGCTCCTCTCATTATTGTGCACACAGCTCTGTGCACATGTGTGAATATTTCTTTAGGAAAGATTCTTAGAAGTGGAATTGCTGCGTCAAAGGAGTCATTTATTCAACAAAAACCTAATGAGTGCATCCTCGTGCTGAGCGCTGTTCTAGGTGCTGGAGAGACATCAGGGAACAAGGCAGACAGATGTTCCTGACCACCATTCTAGAGGAGGATGTTTCCAGTTGTTGGCTGGTTTGTTGTTTTTCTAGAGATGGGGTCTTTCTCTGTCTAGGCTGGAGTGCAGTGGCATGATCATAGCTCAATGCCGCCTTGAACTCCTGGGCTCAAGCAATCCTCCCACCTTGGCCTCCTAAAGTACTAGGATTCAGGCGTGAGCCACTGCGCCTGGCCTCTAGTTTTTATTTTGATAGAGACTATACACTTCAGTCCTGGAGCAGGATTCTGCAGCAGGTGATTGGGCATCTTGGCCTTCGTGCTCTGAACGATTTTCGGGTTCAAAGACTGGGACGGCCTATTTGGGAGTATGTGGGAGGAGACACAGATGAAATCATCATCTGGGAAACGTGGAGGAATGAGGAAAATGTGTGCACGGTAGACCCTGTGATGGACAGGGAATAGAAGAGTCCACTTAGTCTCCATGCAGGGGAGCAACGGTGGGAAAGTCCTCTGGACAGAAGCATGAGACTGCCCGTCATGGGTCTCACCAACCAAGGGCCTGGGGACTGGGGTGGGGATGATGATTTGGGAATGGGACAGCGCTTTCTCACAGTTACCACTGCACGGTGCAGAGGGGAAACAGTTGTGGGGAAGGGAAGGGCAGAGGGGAGTCTATTTTAGAACAAACCATTGTGTGTGAATGGAGACATTAAGGCTCCATTCACACACAATGGACTTGAAACACCAGCCCCAGGTGGAGGCAGGATTGGAGCTGTTTTGGCAGTCCATAGCCCATCACCTTGGCCTCCTGGCTCTCCCCAGCCTTTGAAGGAGGACACTATCATCATTATACCTATACGATAGATGAGAAACGGAGTCCCAGGCAGATGGTAGGCATCTTGTCACAGGTCCTACAGCTGGCAGGGGCAGGAGGGGCTGAGTTTGGAGCTCACTGACTCTAGAAACATTAAGGAGGACAAGTGTGTGTGATGGAGGGAGGGAGAATTGAACAAGCCCCGGGTTCTGTCCCTAATCGCAAGGTAGAGGCTGTGGGTTAATTTACCCAAGACAAGGAGCCGTAGGAAGAGGGGCAGGCAAAGAAGCAGGGGAGACCCAAGGCCAAGTGTGGGCTGTCACAACCACCAGAGGGACAGGGTGCCAGGAAGGAGGTTGTGGGGCTCCAGGAGCAGCAGAGGTTCCCCAGATCTGTGAGCATGCCCTGCCTGGCACTGCAGGAAGAGGTGGCTGCCACCCAGGTCAGTGTGGACGTACCTCTACCTGTGTCTCAGAGGAAACAAATTCTATTTTATCCCAATATAGTTCTGTATTACACAAATGTAACATTCGGCTACTAGATATTGAGAGCCTTATCCTCCATGCAAATAGAGGAGAGGATACCCTAAAAGAGATACTGAAGGATTTGATTTTTCTTTCTCCCTGGGATGATGGAATCCATAAGTTGGGTCCCCCAGCCCACAAGACAGGTGCAAGGAAGGGTGGCTGGAAGATTGTGAGTCATGACAGGGAACATTTTTCCTTAGGTTCCTTGGGTATATAAAGCTCCCGACTATCTGTCTGTCATGGACAGATAAAGAGTGAATGTGGTCAAACCCACAGCTAATATCATACTGAATGGGCAAAAACTGGAAAAATTCCCTTTGAAAACTGGCACAAGACAGGGATGCCCTCTCTCACCACTCCTATTAACATAGTGTTGGAAGTTCTGGCTAGGGCAATCAGGCAAGAGAAAGAAATCAAGGGTATCCAGTTAGGAAAAGAAGAAGTCAAATTGTCCCTGTTTGCAGATGACATGATTGTATATTTAGAAAAACCCATCGTCTCAGCCCAAAATCTCCTTAAGCTGATAAGCAACTTCAGCAAAGTCTCAGGATACAAAATAATGTGCAAAAATCACAAGCATTCTTATACACCAGTAACAGACAAGCAGAGAGCCAAGTCAGGAATGAACTTCCATTCACAATTGCTTCAAAGAGAATAAAATACCTAGGAATCCAGCTTACAAGGGATGTAAAGGACCTCTTCAAGGAGAACTACAAACCACTGCTCAGTGAAATCAAAGAGGACACAAAAAATGGAAGAACATACCATGCTCATGGATAGGAAGAATCAATATCGTGAAAATGGCCATACTGCCCAAGGTTATTTATAGATTCATGCCATCCCCATCAAGCTACCAATGAGTTTCTTCACAGAATTGGAAAAAACTGCTTTAAAGTTCATATGGAACCAAAAAAGAGCCCGCATTGCCAAGACAATCCTAGGTCAAAAGGACAAAGCTGGAGGCGTCACGCTACCTGACTTCAAACTATACTACAAGGCTACAGTAACCAAAACAGCATGGTACTGGTACCACAACAGAGAAATAGACCAGTGGAACAGAACAGAGTCCTCAGAAATAATACCACACATCTACAGCCATCTGATCTTTGACAAACCTGACAAAAACAAGAAATGGGGAAAGGATTCCCTATTTAATAAATGGTGCTGGGAAAATGGCTAGCCACAAGTAGAAAGCTGAAACTGGATCCTTTCCTTACCCCTTATACGAAAATAATTCAAGATGGATTAGAGACTTAAATGTTAGACCTAATACCACAAAAACCCTAGAAGAAAATCTAGGTAGTACCATTCAGGACATAGGCATGGGCAAGGACTTCATGTCTAAAACACCAAAAGCAACGGCAGCAAAAGCCAAAATTGACAAATGGGATCTAATTAAACTAAAGAGCTTTTGCACAGCAAAAGAAACTACCATCAGAGTGAACAGGCAACCTACAGAAGGAGAAAATTTTTGCAACCTACTCATCTGACAAAGGGCTAATATCCAGAATCTACAAAGAACTCAAACAAAATATACAAGAAAAAAACAAACAACCCCATCAAAAAGTGGGGAAAGGATATGAACAGACATTTCTCAAAAGAAGACATCCATACAGCCAACAGACACATGAAAAAATGCTCGTCATCACTCGCCATCAGAGAAATGCAAATCAAAACCACAATGAGATACCATCTCACACCAGTTAGAATGGCAATCATTAAGAAGTCAGGAAACAATAGATGTTGGAGAGGATGTGGAGAAATAGGAACACTTTTACACTGTTGGTGGGATTGTAAACTAGTTCAACCATTATGGAAAACAGTATGGCGATTCCTCAAGGATCTAGAACTAGATGTACCATATGACCCAGCCATCCCACTACTGGGTATATACCCAAAGGATTATAAATTACTCTACTACAAAGACACATGCACACGTATGTTTATTGCGGCACTATTCACAATAGCAAAGACTTGGAATCAACCCAAATGTCCATCTGTGACAGACTGGATTAGGAAAATGTGGCACATATACACCATGGAATACTATGCAGCCATCAAAAAGGATGAGTTTGCGTCCTTTGTAGGGACATGGATGCAGCTGGAAACCATCATTCTTAGCAAACTATCACAAGAAGAGAAAACCAAACACCGCATGTTCTCACTCATAGGTGGGAACTGAACAATGAGATCACTGGACTCGGGAAGGGGAACATCACACACTGGGGCCTATCATGGGAGGGGGGAGGAGGGAGGGATTGCATTGGGGAGTTATACATGATATAAACGTTATGCACATGTACCCTAGAACTTAAAGTATAATAAAAATAAAAATAAAAAAAATAAAAATAAAAAAAATAAAAAATAAAAAATAAAATAAAATAAAATAAAATAAAAAAGAGTGAATGTGGTCCCCTCTCCACAAATGTGTTTCTCTCCTTCATTATTTCTATGAAGGGCTGAAGATACACAAGTCCTGACACATTACCTTTGAGACAGAGTCTCGCTCTGTCACCCAGGCTGGAGTGCAGTGGCGAGATCTCGGCTCACTGCAACCTCTTCCTACCAAGTTCAAGCGATTCTCCTGCCTCAGCCTCCCGAATCGCCGGAATACAGGTGCCTGCCACCATGCCCAGCTAATTTTTGTATTTTTAGTAGAAACGGGGTTTCACTCTGTCAGCCAGGATGATCTGACCTCACGATCTGCTGGCCTCAGCATCCCAAAGCATTGGGATTACAGGCGTGAGCCAACGCACCTAGTGATGCATTACTTTTTTATGATTTTTTGTTTTTTGTTTTCTTTTTGAGACAGGATCACACTCTGTCTCCCAGGCTGGAGTGCAGTGCTGCAATTTCAGCTCACTGCAACCTCGATCTCCCAGGCTCAAGGGATTCTCCCACTTCAGCTTCCGAACTAGCTGGGACTACAGGCACACACCACCACACCCAGCTAATTTTTGTATTTTTTGCAGAGACAGGATCCCACTAGGTTGCCCAGGCTGGTCTCTATATACTGGCTTCAGGCAATCCTCCTGCCTCAGCCTCCCAAAGTGCTGGGATGACAAGTATGAGCCACCTCGCCAGGCCTTCACTTTCTTTAATGAACAATTATCAGAGTTTCATCTTAGAGGCAAAAGTGGCTACTGCCAGCCAATCTGAGTGTGGTGTTGGAGGGGAATCTGGCTGATTCAGATGTTTCAAATGAACTTTTAAATTAACCTACCTGATGACTATCCTAAGGCCCTTTCTCACTCCATGTTTTTCTGATTCTGGGTTTGGAGTTTTCAGAAGCTTTGTTACAAAGAACATCTCCTGGCCAGACGCAGTGACTCACGCTGTAATCCCAGCAGTTCGGGAGGCCAAGGAAGGCAGATCACTTGAGGTCAGGAATTCGAGACCAGCCTGGCCTACATTGCAAAACTCCTGTCTCTACTAAAAATACAAAAATTAGCCGGCCGTGGTGGTGGGCACCTGTGAATTCCAGTTACTGCAGGGGCTGAGGCAGGAGAATCACTTGAACCCGGAGACAGAGCGTGCAGTGAGCCGAGATCATGCCACTGCACTCCAGCCTGGGCGACAGAGTAAGTCTCTGTCTCAAAAAACAAACAGCATCTCTTGCCTACATTGATTTAAGCTATGGTCTTCTCTCCTTGGCTTTCTCTATCAGTCTGATCCCACCTACTCTATCTCCCAAGAATGCCTCAATATATCTGGTGGACCACTGACATGTTTTCTTATTTTCCTCTACTGTTAAGAATTGACCCTTGAAAACATTTTCTTCCCAGTTCGATGGAATGTTGAGTGGGGCACGGGATCTATCTGCCATCTTGCTCCAATCATCTGGTTTTAGATATTTTATGTATTTTTGTCACAATATAAGTGTAATTTTTCTCAATTTGGTTTTCTAAATGGTTAATATTGGTATGTAGAAACCCTATCTATTATTGTATATAATATTTTGTTACCTGTCTGGGTGCAGCTTCCCCTGCATTTTGGCACAAGACTCAATCTGTTTTATTCTCCAAAAGAAAACTGACAGGCTGGGTGTGGTGGCTCACACCTGTAATCTCAGCACTTAGGGAGGCCGAGGCATGTAGATCACCTGAGGTCAGGTTTGAGACCAGCCTGACCAAGATGGTGAAACTCCATCTCTACTAAAAATACAAAAAAAAAAAAAAAAAAAATTAGAGGGCATTGGTGGTGCATGCCTGTGGTCCCAGCTACTAGGGCAGCAGAGGCGGCAGGATCACTTGAACTCAGGTGGCGGAGATTGCAGTGAGCCAAAGTGGCACCATTGCATTTCAGTCTGTGGACAGGAATTCTATCTCTAAATAAAAAGAAAAAGAAAAAAAAGAAAATTTAGTGCACAGGCAATGGATAGTAATAAAAGGATAATTTATGGAAGATTCATAGGGGAGACTGATAGAAATAAAGGAAGTATACATTTTACAGAGCTGAGTAGGTCACTGCAAAATCACCAGAACTGCCTTTTTCTCCAAAAATACTACCCATAAGCTATTCTACTACTGGTTCTTCTAGTCCTTTTCTCTATTCCAATTCCTCAAACTGTCCTTTCCTTACTGGGATAATTTTCCTCTGCCCAGATCTGGGTCCTCCACAACACTTCACACTGTCTTCAAGTATGTGAATTCCCATTGTTTTAGCTCAGGTTCCCAAGGAAACAGGCTATGGGCCATACAGGACACCTCTAGACAGACTATACTGAGAAACCATGCTTGGAACAGGGCATGGGGAGAGGAGAGGAGAGGAAATTACATACCTGGCTCTCGCTCATGGTTTTTTTTTTATTATTGGTCAAAATTTACCCACAGGCACAAACTCCCCCACACTTCTAGATTGCATCATCTGCCCCTTTGGGAGCTGTCTGGAAAGCCAGATCCACACTTTGAAGTGTAGTGTTTCATACAATCCAAAAGTGGTCGTAGAGGCCAGGTGTGGTGGCTCATGCCTGTAATCCCATCACTTTTGGAGGCCAAGGCAGGAAGATCATGAGGTCAGGAGTTCGAGACTAGCCTGGCGGCATGGTGAAACCCCATCTCTACTAAAAATACAAAAATTAGCCCAGCACGGTGGCATGTTCCTGTAATCTCAGCTACCGGAGGCTGAGGCAGGAGAATCGCTTGGCCCTGGAAGGCAGAGGTTGCAGTGAGCTGAGATTGCACCACCACACTTCAGCCTGGGCAACAGATCAAGACCATCTGAAAACAAAACAAAGCAAAACAAGCAATCAAAAAAGTGGTAGCAAAAACCAGAAAGTCCAGGTATGTAGCTAATTGGCCTGGTTGTACAGCAGCAGCCAAGGGTGAAAACTAAATACTCCCAGGCAAGTCCTAAGTTCACCAAGTAATTGGAGTACCCATCTGTGTTAGTTAATTGCCTTTATCTGAAGGAAAAAAAAAAACATATGTCAATGACAAGCAGGTCTATAGGTTGGAGCAAGGCACCTAGGCTAAACTCCCTAGTGACAGGGAGACAGGGACATCATCTTCCTCGACATTCAAAGAGATGGTTCCAAGGCCCTCAAAAAAGACATCCTAGGGAACGGGTGTGGTGGTTCATGCCTGTAATCCCAACATTTGGGGAGGCTGAGGCTGGAGGATCACTTGCGGCCTGGAGTTCAAGTTCAAGACATTCCTGGGTTCTAGGGTGGCCAGAGGCTTACAGATCAGAGGAAGAATTTACAATACAAGTTTTCTGAAGGAAATGCTCTAGGGAAAGGGAAATGGGGAAAGGTCTCTTCTTCCCTTTTGGCCACAGGAAAATCTCAATTTTGTGTTTAGTTACCCTTACAATTTCCCCCGTTTGTTATTCTTTTATAGTAACACTACAATTTTCTAATTATCTCCACTGCTGTTTCTATCTTTCTCTGGGTAGTTTACAGCCACCTAGATATCCAACAAGTCCATAGTAAGATGCAAAGCAAAGCAATTATCAAGATTATAATAGGATAATTTTTTTTCGGGACGGAGTTTCTCTCTTGTTGCCCAGGCTGGAGTGCAATGGTGCGATCTCGGCTCACTGCAACCTCTGTCTCCTGAGTTCAAGCGATTTTCCTTCCTCAGCCTCCCAAGTAGCTGGGATTACAGGCATCCACCACGAGGCCCAACTGATTTTGTATTTTTTGTGGAGATGGGGTTTCACCATGTTAGCCAGGCTGGACTTGAACTTCTCACCCCAGGTGGTGCGCCCACCTCAGCCTCCCAAAGTGTTAGGATTACAGACACGAGCCACCATGCCCGGTCTAGAATGAATTTTAAATTCAGTATAATACTCACCTTGTCAGGGGGCGGGGCGACCTTTAAACACATCATACTGGTTGATTGTGTCAAAGTCAAAATAAATTATAGAGACAAATCCCTAAATCAAATGCTCTATTCGGGAATCACAAAATTGCAATTCAGGGCATACACACAGACTAGGGTGGTCTTCAGTATGTGCAACAAACAAAGAAAAGTTGGAAGCTTTATTAGAAAGAAAAATGTTACATATTGTTTTGAAATGAGGCTCATTGGCCTGGAGAAGCTGGTCATTCGCACAATCAGCTTTCACATTCCCTCTTTTGATCAACATCTTTCTTTGAAAACCGCACTGATCAGCCATCTTAAAGTGACGCTTCATTGTCACTCCATGCCAGGATGGACCTGGGCCAGTTGTCTTTGTCCCATGTCAGGGGCAGGTAAGGGAGTCGATATCAGGGACATGGGCCACATTTGAGCAACAAAGTGTCCAGAAGGAAAAAAAAATTCAGGCATGTTTGTCTGGAGTTCAGCATCAAGTTCCATCTTGTTAGTTCCATCTATATTAGCAATCATCTTGACGCCCTGGGCTATCATTATTTTGTTGGGAGAACTGGCTTAACAAATATTAGACAGGCAACAAGAACAGAGCTCAGAGTCATAATCAAAAATAATTAGCCATCGTTTTATTTATTTTATTTTGTTTATTTTAGTGATGGAGTCTTGCTCTGTCACCCAGGATGAAGTGCAGTGGCGTGATCCTGGTTCACTGCAACCTCCACCTCCTGGGTTCAAGAGAATCTCCTGCCTCCGCCTCGGAGTAGCTGGGATTACAGGTGCTCACCACCCACCGAGCTAATTTTTGTATTTTCAGTGGAGATGGGGTTTCACCATGTTGGCTAGGCTGGTCTCGCACTCCTGACCTCAAGTGATTCACCTGCCTTGCATCCCAAAGTGCTGGGATTGCAGGCGTGAGCTACTGCACCCAGCTATAATTAGCAGTAGTATAATAAATTAGTTTGTACAATGTTTTGAACCAAGATCCCAAGAGAAATCAAAACACTATGGGGGAATTGAATGAGATCTCTTATTTTTTGAGTAGCATTTTAGGACTGTGTTGAATTAAAGCAGAGTGCCAACTCTATAAAAGAGACCACTAGATGAATCAAAGTATTTGTGAGTTAGGTTCTGTCAAGTGCCTATATCCCAGCATTTGGGGAGGCCGAGGCTGGCAGATCACGAGGTCAGGAGATCGAGACCATCCTAGGTAACACAGTGAAATCCCACCTCTACTAAAATACCACAAATTAACTGGGGATGGTGTCACGTGCCTGTAGTCCCAGCTACTCGTGAGGTTGAGGCAGGAGAATCACTCGAACCCGGGAAGCGGAGGTTGCAGTGAGCCGAGATCTCGCCACTGCACTCCAACCTTGGCAACAGAGTGAGACTATGTCTCAAAAAAAAAATAATGAAGTTTTATTATTGTATTTGTAAACCAAAATAGCATCCCAAGCACCTCTCTTCCCTTAACCATCTGAATGGGCTTCCTCCTCAGCCAGGGCTCTTTTAAAATTAACCTGAGAGACTGTTTTAGCCATGACAGGATGTGTGGGTCAGACATGCCTCATTATACCGCTCTGGCATCAACATCAACACAGACTTAAATCTCATAAGAAACATGTTACAACCTAGTCTCTCTGAAGCCTAGTCCCTGAAGGCTTCCTCTGCAAATAAGAACTTGGGTCACCACAATCCTCTGTCTTAACTCAGACATTCCTTTCTGTTGATCCAGGGCATTTTTGTTTGTTTGTTTGTTTTGAGGCAGAGTCTGGATCTGTTTAATGCAATGGCGCGTTCTCAGCTCACTGTAACCTCCGTTTTCCAGATTCAAGGAATTCTCCTGTCTTAGCCTCCCAAGTAGCTGCAATTACAGGTGCCCGCCACCACACCCAGCTATTTTTTGTGTGTGTCTTTAGCAGAGACAGGGTTTCACATGTTGGCCAGCTGGTCTCGAACTCCTGACCTCAAGTGATTCACCACCCTCAGCCTCCCAAAGTGCTGGGATTACAGGCGTGAGCCACAATGCCCCACCCATCCTTGGTTTTTAGATAAACCCAACCAATTGTCAATCACAAAATTTTTTATATCTGCCTATACACTGGAAGCCCCTGCTTCGAGTTGTCCTGCCTTTCTGGACCAAACCAAAGTATTACTTAAATGTATTTGACTGAGTCTCCATAAAATCTATAAAACCAAGCTGCACCCCAACCACCTTGGGCAACTCAGGACCTCCTGAGGTTATGTCATCAGTCCTGGTCACTCCTATTTGGCTCAGAATAAATCTCTTCAAATGTTTTCCAGAGTTTGACTTTTTTCATCAGGAGACATCAGGAACAGAGCAGTTTCTGTTTTTAGTAATTTTATGGGAAAAAGTTGGATTTAGTCTAGTCTATAGGTAGATAACAAGAACTCGGCTGGGCACAGTGGCTCACGCCTGTTATCCCACAATTTTGGGTTGCTGAGGCAGGTGGATCACGAGGTCAAGAGATCGAGACCATCTTGGGCAACATGGTGAAACACCATCTCTACAAAAAACACAAAAATCAGCTGGGCATGGTGGCATGAGTCTGTAGTCCCAGCTACTCGGACGGCTGAGGCAGGAGAATTGCTTGAACGCGGGAGGCGGAGGTTGCAGTGAGCCAAGATCCCGACACTGCACTCCTGCCTGGTGACAGAGCGAGACTCTGTCTCAAACAAACAACAACAACAAAACAAAACAACAACAACAATAAAAACAAGAACTCAAACAATGCACACAGCTACAATCTCATACCTGGTCTATTAGAGCTTTTCTTCAGCAACATAATTTTTCTCTATATATTGATCACTTGGGAATCACAGATTTAAAAACCTCTGGAGGATAGAAAGTAAAACCAAGGCCGACTTTAGATTTCACCTACATTCTTAAGGTTCCTGGGCCGCCAGAAATTGACCGTTTTTATTTACCCACTGTAAAGCTAAAAACACTTGAAGTCAGGCATTCCATGCATTTTGATGAAAGCCTTGGTAATATAACCAATTTTTTTTTTCTTTTGAGACAGGGTCTTGCTCTGTCACCCAGGCTGGTATGCAGTGGTGAGATCTCAGCTCACTGCAGCCTCCACCTCCTGGGTTCAAGCAATTCTCCTGCCTCAGTCTCCTGAGTAGCCAGGATTACAAATGTGTGCCACCACTCACTGCTATGTATTTTTGTATTTTTAGTAGAGATGTGGTTTCATCATGTTGGCCAGGCTGGTCTCAGACTCCTGACCTCAGATGATCCATGTGCCTCAGCCTCCCAAAGTGCTGGGATTATAGGTGTGAGCCACCGTGCCCGGCCCTATAACCAATGTTTTTAATTGTATCCGACTATAGAGAGTAAACTTTTTTTTTCGTGTTTAAAAAAAAGTGGGCCGGTGCAATTGCTCACACCTATAATCCCAGAACTTTGGGAGACCACTTGAGACCAGGAGTTCAAAGTCAGCCTGGGCACATAACTAGACTCCCATCTCTGGAAAAGAAAAGAAGAAAAAGGAAAAGAAACAAAGAAGGAAAGAAAGAAAGAAGAAAGGAAGAAAGGAAGGAAGGAAGGAAGGAAGGAGGAGGAAGGAAGGAAGGAAGGAAGGAAGAAAGAAAGAAAGAAAGAAAGAAAGAAAGGAGGAAAGTAAAGTATGGTTTTATTACTGCTTGCATGAGGTGGTAGGTGTGCTTGAGAGAAGAGAAGAGAGGAAGGAGGGGAGGAGAGGGGAGGATAGGGGAGGCAGGAGCGGGGGAGGAGGGGCAGGGGGGAGAGGGAGTGGGGAGCTGCAGGCAGGAAGGAATGGTTTTATTACTATGTGCAGGCAGGGCCTGCATAAGGTGGTGGGTGTGCTGGGCCCAGGGGACGTGTGGGCTGTGAGGAGATGGCGATCGTGAGGCTGGAAGGAAAGGGGGTGACTTGGAAACCAGGCCCAAGGGATCCTCAGGTCCGCTTCTTGGAATGGGCAGCCTTGAGAAAAGAGTCATGGTAAGCCACAGTCATGCCATTCATCAGATGCAGAAATTCTTGGAAATCTAGCTGCCCATCACTAGTGAGGTCCAGTTTCTTCATCATGTGGTCAAGGACACTGGGGCCGTCTGGTTCTTTGTGAAGGCATCCAGTTCTCTATTCATGAAGTTTGGGAACTCCATCTTGGAGTGAATGCTATTATAACCATCCTTTCCAGTCTATTTCTGGAAAACAGCAATCAGGGACTCTCTGTAGGCCTGGAGATTTTTGCCATGTTGGAGGTGAATGAGGCACCAAGAGCAGGTTTTTACTGGACCTGTGTAAATAACCATATTGCCATAAGAATATTTACAAATAGTTTTCGAATTCTGGAAGAATGGAGCAGAAAGAAAAAGCAAACCTTTCCATCTTAGTTTACAAAAGTATACTTTACCAAATTGTTATAAACTATAGATAGTTTAACAGAGAAAATTTTTTCTTTTTTCATTTTTTTGAGAAAGGGTTGTGCCCTGTTGCACAGGCTAGAGTGCAGTGGTGCAAACACAGCTCCCTGCAACCTCTGCCTCCTGGCTCAAGTGATCCTCCCACCTTAGCCTCCCAAGTAGCTGGGACCACAGGCGCACACCACCATGCCCAGCTAATTGCATTTTCTTTTTTTTGAGACAGACTTTTGCCATGTTGCCCAGACTGGTCTTGAACTCCTGGGCTCAAGCAATCCTCCTGCCTTGGCTTCCAAAGTGAGTCACCACATCCCACCAGAAAATTTTATTAAATGTGGAAAACCAAACATTTAAGTAAAAAACAAAGCTTTTTTTTTTTCCTTAATTTCTTTTAGAAACCAGGTCTCCTATGTTGCCCAGGTTTGTCTTGAAGTCCTGCACTCAATGGATCCTCCTGTCTCAGCCTGAGAATGCTGGGATTACAGGTGTGAGCCACTGTGCCAAGCCCAAGAATAAATAAAGTTTTAAATAGAGCTCATAAAAACATTATCAGTTATTTAGCCTCACGTATTTTTGTTCTGCTTGATCTTGATGATCAGTTGCATGAAACCATCAGTTTTCATTAGAGTTTTGAAAAATAATTTATTTAGTTCATTGATCTGAAAGTTATTACAAATCTATATTCAATAGTACTTGTTAAAATCTTTTTTTATGAATCTGATTCTGGATGCCTTTAGAGAAGAATCAGCACTGTAGAAGATAAAGCTTAGAATAGTAATGATTAAGATCTGATGAAAGGTCCACAATTGAGAAAAAAATTCAGTTATTTCTATTATATAGAACATTTTAAGATAACAACCAGAATCATGACTGATAGCGTCACACCAGGACCATCAGAACTCTGTAAAATTTATATGATCTTCAGAACATTAATATCAATAACATATCTATATAAATGTAAACAGCAATTAGTGTTTTTTTATTTGACATTGCTTTTCATATAATCTAACCTATCAAATAAGCCTAATGAGAGACACATTCTTTGAGGCTCTCCAGGGGCCTCACTGGTAAATCTCAAAGTCAATTTCAGGTTAAAAAGACTTAAATTAGAATATGATTAGTTTGTTCAACAGCAATAGATAAATAAAAAAGAATTGGATTTTGGGGAAGTTTGTCAAAGATGTTAAAAGGCTCAAAACACTTGTTCAAAACAGGATCATGGGTCACTGTGGAAATAAGTCACTCATTTAACCAGAATGATAGTCAACAGACTTCAAATGCAATACAGAAAGTTAACATGGACTTAAACACTTAACCCTTTCAAAACTCAGTTTTCCTAAGCAAGAAGAAACCTAATTAGTAGGCCAGGCACGTTGGCTCATGCCTGGAATCTCAGCACTTTGGGAGGCCGAGGCGGACTGATCACCAGGCCAGAAGTTCAAGACCAAGCTGAGCAACATGGCAAAACCCCTTCTCTACTAAAAGGACAAAACATTAGCTGGGCGTGGTGTCCCGCGCTTGTGGTCCTAGCTATTGGAGGCACAAGAATTGCTTGAACCCGGGAGACAGAGGTTGCAGTCAGCTGAGATCCCACCCATTGCACTCCAACGTGGGCAAAACTCCAACAAAAACAAAACAAAACCTAGGATCAACAGAAAGGAATGCCTGGGATAAGATAAAGGATTGTGTAGACCCAAGTTCATATTTGCAGAGAAAGCCTTCTGGTACTACGCTTCAGAGAGAATAGGTTGTAACATGTTTCTTACTAGACTGAAAGTCTGTGTTGATGTTGATGACAGAGGTATAATGAGGCAAGTCCGACCCCCACTTCCTGTCATGGCTTGAAACAGTCTCTCAAGTTAAATTTTAAAAGACCCGTGGCTGAGGAAGAAGTCAATTCAGATGGTTGGGGGTGGCGGGGGTTAGGATTTTATTTTTGATTTACAAGTCCTATAAAAGTGCATAAATTTTAAGGAACAAGTGTCGTGCCTGATGTATGGACCACAAAAAGAGTTCTCCAAACTGTCCAATGCCATAACCAGAGACATTTGAACGACAAATCAGGATGAGAAGTTGATGTTTCCACACTGTAGACAGCTTTTCCCAAGATGTCAGAATAAGTCTTCACATCATAATGAGACTCTTACCCCCTAAATGTCTATACGTTTCACTTGACAGAACCTGATCCCCAAATCTTTTGATTCCCCTAGTGGTCCATTTTATAGAGTCGGCACTCTGCTTTAATTCAACCCAGTCCTAAAATGCTACTCAAAGACTACAAGAGGTCTCATTCAATTCCCCCATAGGTTTTTGATTTGTTTAGCTGGTGGTCCTTAGGCCAGGGATCTTGGTTCAAAACCATTGTACAAATTAAATTTATTATACTATTGCTAATTATAGCTGGGTGCGGTGGCTCACGCCTGTAATCCCAGCACTTTAGGATGCCAAGGTGGGCAGATCACTTGACGTCATGAGTTCTAGACCAGCCTGGGCAACATGGTGAAACCCTGTCTCTACTGAAAATTAAAAAATTAGCTGGGCATGGTCGTGAGCACCTGTAATTCCAGCTGCTTAAGAGGCTGAGGCAGGAGAATTGCTTGAATCCAGGAGATGTAGGTTGCAGTGAGCCAGGATCATGCCACTGCACTTCATCCTGGGCAACAGAGCAAGAATCCATCTGAATAAAATAAAATAAAATAAAATAAAGAAAAATAAAATAAAATAAAGCAAAACAATTGTTAATTATTTTTGAATTATGATCTTTGAGCTCTGTTCTTGTTGCCTGTCCAATTTTGTTAAGCCAGTTCTCCCAACAAGATAATGTTAGCCCAGGGCGTCAAGAAGATTGCTAATACGGATGGCACTAACTAGATGAAACTTGATGCTGAACTCCAGATAAATCTCCCTGAATATTTTTTTTCTGACCTCTTTGTGGCTCAAATGTGGCCCATGTCCCTGATATCGACTCCCTTACCTTTCCCTTGACATGGGACAAAGACAACCGGCCCAGGTCCATCCTGGCATGGAGTGACAATGAAGCCTCACTTTAAGATGGCTGATCAGTGAGGTTTTCAAAGAAAGATGTTGATCAAAAGAGGGAATGTGAAAGCTGATTGTGAGAATGAACCAGCTTCTCCAGGGCCAATGAGCCTCATTTCAAAACAATATGTAACATTTTTCTTTCTAATAAAACTTCCAACTTCTGCTTCTTCGTTGCACATGCTGAAGACCACCCTAGTCCCTGTGTATGCCCTGAATTGCAATTTTGTGATTCCCAAATAAAGCATTTGATTTAGGGATTTCTCTCTATAGTTTATTTTGACTTTCACACAATTAACCAGTATGATGTGTTGAATGGTCGCCCCGCCCCCTGGCAAGGTGCATATTATACTGAATTTAAAAATTCACTCTAGACTGAGCATGGTGGCTCATGTCTGTAATCCTAACACTTTGGGAGGCTGAGGTGGGCGGATCACGTGGGGTGAGGAGTTCAAGACCAGCCTGACTAATACGATGAAGCCCCATCTCTGCAAAAAATACAAAATTAGCTGGGCCTGGTGCGCATGCTTGTAAGCCCAGTTACTTGGGAGACTGAGGCAGTAGAATCGCTTGAACTCAGGAGACAGAGGTTACAGTGAGCCGAGATCCCACCATTGCACTCCAGCCAGGGCAATGAGAGTGAAACTCTGTCCCGAAAAAAAAAGAAATCATTCTATTATAATCCTGATAATTGCTTTGCTTTGAATCTTACTGTGGACTTGCTGGCAATCTAGGTGGCTGTAAACTATCCAGAGAAAGACAGAAATAGCAGCGGTGATAATTAGAAAATTGTATTGTTACTATAAAAGAATAACAAAAGGGGGAAATTGTAAGGGTAACTAAACATAAAATGGAATTTTTCCTGTTGCCAAAACTGCAAGAAGATACCTTTCCCCATTTCACGCTCCCTAGAGCATTTCCTCGAGAAAATTTGTATTTGTAAGTTCTTCCTTTGATCTGTAAGCCTCTGGCCATCCTAGAACCCAGGAATGCGTTGAACTTGAACTCCAGGCCTCAAGTGATCCTCCAGCCTCAGCCTCCCAAAGTGTTGGGATTACAGGCGTGAGCCACCACACTTGTACCCTAGGAATGTCTTTCTTCAGGGCCTTGGAGCCATCTCTTTGAAATGTGAACGTTGAGGAAGATGATGTCCCTGTCTCCCTGTCACCAGGGGAGTTTAGCCTAGGTGCCTTGCTCCAAGCTGTAAGCACCTGCTTGTCATAGAGATATGAGTTTTATTTTTCTTTCAGATAAAGGCAATTAACTAATGCAGATGGGTACTCCAATTACTTGGTGAACTTAGGACTTGCCTGGGAGTATTTAGTTTTCACCCCTGGCTGCTGCTCTACAAGCAGGTCAGTTAGCTACATATCCAGACTTTCTGTTTTCTGCTACGATTTTTTATTGTTTCTTTGTTTGGCTTTTGTTTGTTTGTTTTTGAGAGGGAGTCTCCCTCTGTTGCCCAGGCTGGAGTGCAGTGATGCGATCTCGGCTCATTGCAACCTCTGCCTCCCTGGTTCAAGCAATACTCCTACCTCAGCCCATGGAGTAGCTGGGATTACAAGCACGGGCCACCATGCCAGGCTAAATTTGGACTTTTAGTGGAGATGGGATTTCACCATGCTCACCAGGCTAGTTTCCAACTCCTGACCTCATGATCCACCTGCCTTGGCCTCCCAAAGTGCTGGGATTACAGGCATGAGCCACCACACCTGGCCTCTATGACCACTTTTGGATTGTATGAAACACTACACTTCAAAGTGTGGGATCTGGCTCCCCAGACAGCTGCCAAAGGGGCAGATGATGCAATCTAAAAGTGTGGAGGAGTTTGTGCCTGTGGGGTAGATTTTGACCAATAAGAAAAAGAACCAGGAGTGAGAGCCAGGTACATAAATTCCCTCTCCTCTCCTCTCCCCATGCACCGTTCCAAGCATGGTTTCTCAGTATAGTCTGTCTAGAGGTATCCTATATGGCCCAAAGCCTGTTTCTTGGGAACCTGAGCTAAAACAATGGGAATTCACATGCCTGAAGACAGTGTTAAGTGTTGTGGAGGACCCAGATCTGGGCAGAGGAAAATTACCCCAATAAGGAAATGGATAATTTGAGGTTTTGGAATAGAGGGAAAGACTAGAAGAACCAGTAGTAGAACAGCTTATAGGTAATATTTTTGGACAAAAGGCAGTTCTGGTGATTTTTGCAGTGAACTGCTCAGCTCTGTAAAATATATACTTCCTTTCTTTCCATCAGTCTCCCCTATGACATCTTCCATAAATTATCCTTTTATCACTATCTATTGCCTGTGAAGTGAATTTTCTTTTTTTCTTTTTCTTTTTTATTTAGACATACTCTCTGTCACCCAGGCTAGAGAGTGCAGTGGCACGATCTCGACTCACTGCAATCTCTGCCTCCCGAGTTCAAGTGATCCTCCCGCCTCAGCTGCCCTAATAGCTGGGACTACAGGTGCGCGCCAATGCTCGGCTAATTTTTTTTTTTTTTGTATTTTTAGTAGAAATGGGGTTTCACCATCTGGCCAGGCTGGTCTCGAACTCTGACCTCAGGTGATCCACACGCCTAGGTCTCCCAAAGTGCTGGGATTACAGATGTGAGTCACCACACAGAGCCTGTCAGTTTTCTTTTGGAGAATAAAACAGATTGAGTCTTGTGCCAAAATGCAGGGGAAGCTGCACCCAGACAGGTAACAATATAGTATATAAAATAATAGGGCTTCTACATACCAATTACAACTATTTAGAAAACCAAATTGAGAAAAATTACACTTATATAGTGACAAAAATACATAAAATATCTAAAACCAGATGATTGGAGCAAGACGGCAGATAGATCCCATGCCCCACTCAACATTCCATTGAACTGGGAAGAAATGTTTTCAAGGGTCAATTCTTAACAGTAGAGGAAAATAGGAAAACAGGTCAGTGGTCCACCAGAAATATTGAGGCATTCCTGGGAGATAGAGTAGATGGGATCAGACTGATAGAGAAACCCAAGGAGACAAGACCACAGCTCAAATCACTGTAGGCAAGAGATGCTGTTTGGTTTTTGAGACAGAAACTTACTCTGTCGCCCAGGCTGGAGTGCGGTGGTGTGATATCAGCTCACTGCAGCATCTGTCTCCCAGGTTCAAGGGATTCTCCTGCTTCAGCCCCTGCACTAACTGGGATTCGCAGGCTCCAGCCACCATAGCCAGCTAATTTTTGTATTTTTAGTAGAGATGGGGGTTTCACCATGTAGGCCAGGCTGGTCTCGAAGTCCTGACCTCAAGTGATCTGCTTGCCTCAACCGCCCAAAGTGCTGGGATTACAGCATAATTCACTGTTTTTAATGAGTCATTGTCTTTGTTGTTTTTTAGGCTTTTAATTTTTGTTTTTTATTTCTGTGGATCCACAGTAGGTGTATATTCTTATGGGGTACGTGAGATGCTTTGACACAGGCATGCCATGCGTAATAATCACATCATGGAAAATAGGGTCTCCATCCCCTCACCATTTATCCTTGTGTTACAAACAATCCATTTACACTCTTTTAGTTTTTTTTAAATGTACAATTAAGTTATTATTGACTATAATCACCCTGTTGTGTGTAATTGTTTTGGGGGTACCAGGAACTGCACCCATAGACGATGACAAACTTAATCGATGAATGTTGTGTGTGTTCTGACTGCTCCACTGATAAGCTCTTCTCTTCTCTCTTCCTTTTCTTGGGCCTCCCTATTTCCTGAGACACAACAACACTGAAATTAGGACAATAAACAACACTACAGTGGCCGCCAAGTGTTCCATTGAAAGGAAGAGTCGCATGTCTCTCACATTAAATCAGAAGCTAGAAATGGCTAAGCTGAGTGGGGAAGGCATGCTGAAAGCCAAGACAGGCTGAAAGCTCGGCCTCTTGCACCAAACAGCCAAGCTGTGTATGCAAAGGAAAAGTTCTTGAAGGAAATAATAGTATATAATGCAAAGGAAAAGTTTTTGAAGGAAATAATAATACTAATACTCCAGTGAACAGAAGAATAAGAAAGCAAAACAGCCTTACTGCTGAAATAGAGAAAGTTTGAGTGGTCAGGATAGAACATGAAACCAGCCACAACATTCCCTTAAGCCAAAGTCTAATTCAGAGCAACACCCGAACTCTCTTCAAGTCCATGAAAGCTTGAGAGAGGTGAAGAAGCTGCAGAAGGAACGTATGAAGCTACCAGAGGTTGGTTTGTGAGGTTTAAGGAAAGAAGCCATCTCCATAACATAAAAATACAAGGAGAAGCCTGATGGAGAAGCTGTAGCAAGTTATCCAGAAGATCTAGCTAAGATCACTGATAAAGGTGGCTACACTAAACAACAGATTTTCAATATAGATAAAATAGCCTTCTATTGGAAGGTGATGCCATCTAAACCTTTCATAGCTAGAGAGGATTGACTCTAACTTTGAAAGAAGTTCTACTGTGGATAAAATGCTATCCAATAGCATCACATACTACAGAGAAATCTTTCATGAAAGGGAGAGCTAATTGATGTGGCAAATTTCATTGTTGTCTTCTTTTAAGAAACTGCCACAGCCACTCCACCCTTCAGCAACCACCACCTTGATCAGCCAGCAGCCATCAACACCGAGGCAAGACCCTCCACCAGAAAAAAGAGCATGACTCCCTGAAAGCTCAGAAGTTTGTTGGCATTTTTTTAAAGGTGCTTCTGCGTTTTATTTTAGTTCCCTCTTACAGTAAAATAGCATCTGGAGATGGTATTAAGACAGCTTAATATTGGAACAATTTAATCTTTGAAGGTCATGTTGTAGGAATGGCCAAGGGAAGCAAATAACATGTGATGTAAACACTTTTCTATGATACAGAGAGTAACATAGCATAGCTCCATCACTAAAAAACAGTGTAGCAATCTGGGGTAATAGCCTGGTGTGACATGAGGGCCCTGTCATTTATTTTTTTATTTGTATTTATTTATTTATTTTATTATTATACTTTAAGTTCTAGGGTACATGCGCATAATGTGCAGGTTTGTTACATATGTATACTTGTGCCATGTTGGTGTGCTGCACCCATCAACTCGTCAGCACCCATCAATTCGTCATTTATATCAGGTATAACTCCCAATGCAATCCCTCCCCCCTCCCCATGATAGGCCCCGGTGTTTGATGTTGTTAGCATTTTTAAACAATGAATTATTTTAAAATTAAGGTATGTATATTTTTAGACATAACGCTATTGCACATTTAGGAGACTACAGTATAGTGTAAACATAATGTTTTTATGCACTGTGAAACCCAACAAAAAAATGTGTGAGACTCTCTTTATTGCAGTGGTCTGGAACTGAACCTGCAATATCTCTGAAGTACACCTGTATTGGGTATCAGGCATTGAGCTGAGTAAGACATGATCCCAGGTTATCAAAGATAGAATTGCTTGAGCACATTTCATGTCATCAGGCTTCTAGATTTAATTTAATGCCTCCAAACAATCTATGAACTGTGATTCTTTATTTCCATCTTATGGACTAGGAATCTGGAATTGAGAAAATTTGGAAGACTTGACCCAAGTCACGTGGTTTTTTATATGGATGACAACTCCAGTCTGTGTCTCTGGAAGTCATGTCTAACATCTCATCTGGAGCTGGGCAAGCTCCTCAGCCCAGCCTGGATCCAGGCTTGTCTGGGATCCATGTCACATACCCAGTCCCCACACCTGAACATAGCCAGGGAAGCCAGAGGGGTTGTTCCCGATTTGTTTCCTTTTACCAGGTGTCTTGTTAATTTTCTCAGAGGTACTTGGTTTTCCTGGGGGGGCACAGCTGTTTCCCATCATTTTGTGGGCCAGATGCTTCTGACACTCCCTTCGAATCATTTCCTTCCTCTGCTGGCTTCTTGGGCATGATCTTTATAATGTGAAGGTCACAGATAAACAGTATCAGTGAAATTTCTATAGTGCTTTAGAGCTTACAAAGAATCTTCACATGCATTATCTTAGTCAATGTTCTCAACAATGCTGGAAGAGTTACACATGTCTAAATGAAGAGAAACCTGGGAGGTTAGAAGAAAAGGAATGCCCTAAGTGAATAGGGTTTCCTGGTTTATCTTCACACTCTTTTAAGACTGACATTCTTGCAAACAGCAAAAATCTCCATGTAATTGAGAGTTTGGTATACAGAAGATTTGGAGAAGAATAGCATTCTAAGAATTCACAAGGTCTACAAAGGGAAGATGTTCTGTAAAATACAAGGGATCCCATATAAGCTTGTAGACAGCTGCTGGGAGAGTAAATGTAAAAACATAGGGAGGTGACAAAACACTGCTGGGAAAGATGGTGTGGGGAGACGAATACAGGGAAGGGAGAGGTAAATAAATGGTTTGTTGAAATTAATCTAGACAGCAAAGAAAGCAGTATCAGATATGGCACCAACATTGAATGTGGAATTACCTGAGGTGACACTCATAACAATTCTGGTTGGACTGGGATGTGTCACTGACCACCAATCTTATGCTACTTTTTCTTCTTCTTCTTCTTCTCTTTTTTTATTTTTTTTTAGACGCTTTCTTACTCTCTTCCAGGCTGGAGTGCACTGGCGCCATCTTGGCTCATTGCAACATTCGACTCCTGCATTCAAGCGATTCTCCTTCCTCAGCCTCCAGAGTATCTGGGGCTACAGGCAGGCGCTACCACGCCCCGCTAAGTTTAGGATTTTTAGTAGAGACGAGGTTTCACCATGTTGGGCAGGATGGTCTCGATCTCTTGACCTTGTGATCTGCCCACCTAGGCCTCCCAAAGCGCTGGGATTACAGTCGTGAGCCACCATGCCCGGTCTTTAAGCTGCTTTGTATTCAGCTTTCTCACTTATGAAATAGTGAACAATACATGTAAAACAGACTAAGGGAAAGTCCTCTCTGAGCTTGTAAACCCTGTTTAAATGTAGTAATAATAACAATTAATACCTTTCATGATCCTCTTTGAATTCAGTCTCCACACTGGCAACCCAACTCCCAGATCCCTTTACCCTCTAAACCAGAGTTGAATCTGCACTTGTGGGATCACTCATTCAGGGGCCGCCAAGGGATCCCCTGGGCTGGGCTGGGGCTTCCGGATGCCCAGGGTGCAAACAAGGCCCTCAAGGAGCTCACAGTAGGGAGGGACCAACAGTCAAAGTGATTCCTAAGCCATGTGAGTGGCCCCGGTAACAGAGGAGAGGCCAGCTGGTCCTTCCTGTTGCGAGAGTGGGTGTCTCAACAGAAGC
The DNA here is from genome assembly GCF_009764315.1 of Trachypithecus francoisi. Taxonomy (NCBI): domain Eukaryota; kingdom Metazoa; phylum Chordata; class Mammalia; order Primates; family Cercopithecidae; genus Trachypithecus; species Trachypithecus francoisi. The sequence goes on along the minus strand of NW_022680923.1, from coordinate 38,143 downwards.
ACCAGCAGGCCCTATGGGGTAAAGCCCTAGTGAGCAACATCTGAACTTCATAAACAAATGCAAACGTGAATGAGCTTTAAATGGCTTGGAGCTCTGAATTAGACTACCACTGCCACTGTGCCTCAGGAACATTAACATCTCTGTACCACGATAGCCTCATTTTATTATTATGTTGCTGTTAGCTAGGATCTATAACATGAACTATGATTCTTTACTTCCATTCGCGGATCAGGAATCTGGAGCTCAGGCAACTTAGAAGATTTGTGCCATGTCACGTGGCTTTTATATGGATGACAACCGAAGTGTGTGACTCATTATTATTTGGAGATAATAATAGAAACAACGTCATAGAGGTCTCCTTAAGGATTAAATAAATTAATCCATGTAAACTGCTTAAAATAGTATCTGGCATCTCTATGAAAACAGAAGAAGTATTAAGGATCACAACTCTTAGTATTATCAAGCCGTCGATGCTACATCAGGTGTTGTGATAGACATGGGGGGAAGGAGGCAACGAGGGCATTTTTGATATGCTCCCACTCTTACCAGTGTTCACATCCGTGAAGGGACAAAGGTTCTCTGGTCCTTTAGACTTGAGAGATACTCACCTTCGGGATGATTCTCTGAAGCCTGCCGAAAGTCATCTGAGGACGTTCAACTAAAAGAAGAACATCAGAATTTTTCTTTGTTGGTAAAGATTTCCAAACTCTAGAGAGACTTCTGTCACATGAGGGCATTCTGCAGCAGAGGGTTATGAGTCCACTCATTGTTGAGGAGTTATTTGAGATTTGCTTCTGAATTATGTTTAGTCACGGTTGGTCCATTTATCTGTGAGATCAGTTCAGACTTATCCATCTCATAGTTTATCAAATGGGGACTAAACCCCATCATAGTCTCATCTTATTCCATTACATATCTTTTACTTCTTCCCAAATAATTAAATTAAATTGATTGGTTGGGAATCTGAACTGTATCCACTCAAGAAGTACAACAACTAAAAATCACTGTACACTTCAAATGGGTGAATCTTATGGTATGTGAATTAAGCTGTTAAATGTGTGATGAACCATGGATGATTCAGTCCAGTGGCTCTGAAATATTTTCAATATAAAAAACAACTCCTTTAATGTCAAAAAATTGGCAGGTACTAAAGAACTGGATTTGCAGATCTCTTATAGTGATTGTGGGAGAATGTAGAATCTGTACTGCTTAGCTGGGGAGTAATAGGTCTATTGGAGACAGTTTGGACATTCTGACCTTGTCTTATAATTGTGTTGTCAGAGCAGAAGAGCAGGTAAACACATATGTCCCCTTAATAGTCCTGAAATGCACAAAGATCTCTACGCAAAGGGATCAGTCTTTCAAACTCACTTCCAAGCTCATCACGGAGAATTGGGTTGTTGGGAATGAGAAGGGTATTTGGTTTTGATAAAATACAGAAAAACAGCAATCTTTATTACATAATATGTCCATCACCCTCGCTCATAAGATACTTATCCAATACCCATATGCTGTTAATGAGATAAACTCTGGAAGTTTTTGGTGGATCTACAGTTTTAACATTTTCTTTCTTTTTTTTTTTTCACTTGTAACATTTTCTTAATTGTCCTCTGATTCATTAAGAGTGCTTAGAAGAACAACATGTTCTTTTAAAAAGAAATATTTCAAACACAGAAAAGTATAGGAAATAATATTGAGTCCAGTCAGATCTCAACATTGCCCCATAGCTATGTTAGGTCTGATTTATTTATTCAGAATATTAGAAATACTACAAACAGACCGGGCGTGGTAGCTCACACTGGTAATCCCAGCACTTTGGGAGGCTGAGGCGGGTGGATCACCTGAGGTCAGGCAATTTGAGACCAGCCTGGCCAACATGGTGAAACCCCTTCTTTACGAAAAATTTTAAAATTAGCTGGGTGCAGGGGTGGGCACCTGTAACCCCAGCTACTCGGGAGGCTGAGGCAGGAGAATCACTTGAACCCAGGAGGTGAAAGTTGGAGTGAGCTGAGATTGCCTTATTGCACTCCAGCCTGGGTGACAAGAGCGAACCTCCACCTCAAAAACAAACAAAACACACTATCAACAAGTCAAGGCTGAAGCTGTCTGTGCAGCACTCACCAATCCCTGCCTTCCCTCCTCCACTTACAGGCAGTCACCTTAATTTGATGGCTTTTTATTCACATTCATGTTTGTATACATTTACCATTTACTTATTATCCATAAAAATATATGGTGGTGATATGGTGACTTGCATGGTGGCTGAGGCGGGAGGATTGCTTGAAGCCCGGATTTCGAGGCTACAGTGAGCTATGATTGCATTACTGCACTCTAAGCTAGATGATAGAGTGAAAGTCTGACTCAAAAAAAAAAAAGAAAAAGAGAGAGAGAGAGAGAGAGACAAGCCGAGAGAAAGATGGTAGGGTAGGTGTGTGTGGTTTGGGGGGTTGGGGATAGGGTGCCAGGATGCCACAGAGACAACTTGTCTCATCAGAACAGATGCCAAAGGGAGAGAAACGTGCAGGATCCAGGTATGAGCTCCACTGTGGCCAGTCCCTGCCCTCATCCCTGACAGGATACAGAAGAGCAGAACACCCAGAAGCTGTCTTGCAAATTTTCTCTTCACAAAAGGAAAATGTGGGGTACTTTCTGCAGCCTAAAAAGTAGCCAAAGCAGGAAAAGGGATGCTCATGTGTCCCCAGACTTCTGTGTACCTAGAACTTTCTGTTACCTAGTTTAGTCATGACCTCATAGTTTATCTTCATATACACATAGATGATTTTCTCTGAGGCTTTCATCTTTTCCCACTCTTTCTTAGAGAAGTATTTGGCAATATCATCGAAGGCCTAGAAAAAAAAAGGAATTCTGGCAGTGACTCAGCTAGGCATGTCTGCCATTCAGCTGGAGCCGCTTCCTGTGTGCTGGATCTGGGAAGTGGGGATGATAATCCATCCTGGTTGAGCCATGGCTAACTGAGACACATCGGGGACCTACCCTAGCTTTCCCCTGCCACACAGTAGGGCTTTAATGCTGCTGGCTGGCTCTCTTCCCACCTTCCAGAATGGACTGAGGGTCACCAAATGAAGTGCAAGGTCACAGACTTGTCTCCAGGGATGCTAGGTGATGACAGAGTGAAGGTGGGGGGCTCCCAAGGGTCCAGATCTCCCCCGAGACCCTGCTCCTTGTCCCCAGTATCTCTGTCCTCCGCTCCTCAGAAACCTGCTCACTCCACACTGTCCCCTGGGCCACTACTGTACTCTCTCCAGGTCACCTCACCTTTTGTATCTTCTCTGGTATTTGAGCATCATCCCTGGACCTCTTTGCACAGGCGTCGTCTCTGTAATGGCACCAAGACCAGTCTGACCTGCAAGAGAAACAGCCTGAGTCTTTCCAGCCACAGGACCTTTGGTCCTATGGAGGGAGAAATCTGTGAAGGCCGGTCACACTCAGTCACCTGGAATCAGGTGTTGCATTTCTCCATCCAGGGCTTATCTGTCCGTGAGTAAGGGGAGAAGTCAGATGGAAACAGGGAGCCAGGGGTCTCTGGGAGAAGTGTTGATTGGGGATGACAGGTTTCCTATGGGCATAGCAGCCTTGAGTCTTTGGGAGGGGGTTGGCTACTGTTATTAGTAGTTTCCCTGGGACTGGGCTTACCCTGAAAGATGTACAGACCCCTGTTGGGGAGGCAGAGATGTGACTGTGTAATTGGATGAGTGGGGGCATTCTGACACCCCACCAACTCAATATATAAAGTCCCAGAGATAACATGGTCTCTCTGGTGATGGATCTGTTCAGGCAGAGGGATGGGGGCTTCTGTTCTGTTGAAGAAAAATGAGTATCTCTAATATTAACCGGTTTAGAGGCTATTGTTGGGTGACTTGTAATTATTAGAAGGAAGAGAGCTAGAATTTCTGAGACTACAAGAGCCCGCCATCACTTAGAGAGAATGTGGGGCATTTCAAGATGCAACAATCAGCCAGGCGCAGTGGTTCACACCTGTAATCCCAGCACACTGAACAATCCTTCTGCCTCGATCTCAGGACTACAGGCATGCACCATCCCGCCCGACTAAAATTTTTATTTTGATGTTTTAGTAGAGACGTTTTGCTATTTGACCAGGTTGGTCTTGATCCCTGGGCTCAAGCAATACTCCCCCCTCAGCTTTGAGATTACAGGCATGCAAACATCCTGCCTTTTGCTATGTTTCCCAGGCTGGTGAGCCACTGGGCCCAGTCAATAGTTCATTTTATTACTGAGTAGTATTCCAAGGTACAGATGTACCACAGTTCGACCATTTGCTTATTGTAGAACATATTGATATTTCCAGCTTTTGGCTATTACAGTAAAGCTGCGATGAACAATTATGTACAAGTTTCTGGATGGGCATACGTTTTAATTTCTCTGAAGTGTAATTGTTGAATTGTATGGTCATTACATGTTTCGTTTTATAAGAAACTACCAAACTGCTTTCCAGAGTGGCTGTAAGATTTTACCTTCCCAGAAGCATTTTACTAGATGTCCAGTTTCTCTGCATCCTTGTCACCATTTGGTGTTGTCACTATGTCTTTTATTTTAGCTATTGTAATAAGTGTGTAGTGATACCACATCGTGGTCTTAATTTGTATCTAATGAAGCAAATGAGTGTTGAACATCTTTTCATGTGCTTATTTGCTTGTTTCCTCTTCAGTGAAATGTATGTTCACATCTTTTCATGATTTTCTAATGGATTATTTGTTTGTATTTTTTACCATTGAGGTTTTTTTATTATTTTTTTTTTCTTGAGACAGAGTCTTGCTCTGTTACCCAGGCTGGAGTACAGTGGCACGATCTTGGCTCACTCCAATTTCCGCCTCCCAGGTTCTAGTGATTCTCATGTCTCAGCCTCCCACATAGATGGGATTACAGGCGGGCATCATCATGCAGTCTAATTTTTGTATTTTTTTGTAGAGATGGGTTTTTGCGATGTTTCCCAGGCTGGTCTCGAATTCCAGGCCTCAAGGGATCTGCCCTCCATCCACTTGACCTTCAATATGCTGAATTACAAGCTTGAGCCACCACGCTCAGCCTACCGTTGAGTTTTGAGAGTACTACACACACCATTTATATTCTGGATGTGAGTCCTCTTGGATATGTGGTTTGCAAACATTTTCTCCTAGTCCAGACCCTGATTTTTCGTCGTTTTAACAGGGTTTCTTGCAGAGCCAAAGTTTTAAATTGGATGTAATCTAATTTATTGTTTCCTTATGGATTATGCTTTTGAAACCGTTGACTATGCCCTAGATCTCAGACATTTGTCCTGTGCTTTCCTGCAAAAGTTTTCTTTTTTAGTTTTATATTTTAGATTTAAATCTATGATCCACTTGAGGTTTTTTTTTTGGTATAAAAATATGAAGATTAGGCCTTTTTTTTTTTTTTTTTTTTTTTTGCTATGGATATGCAACTGCTCCAGCACCATGTTAAGCAGACGATCCTTCTTCTTTTTGTCTCTTTGTAAAAAGTCAGTGTGGGGCTTTCTAGGTTCTCTATTTTGTCCAGTGATCTATGTGTCTATTCTCTCCAATACTCACAGTCTTGATTCCTGTAGCTATATAAGAAGTACTGAAATGTGGTAGAGCCATTCCTCCCACCTTATTCTTCTTTTCCAAAAATTGTCTTAGCTATATATATATATATATATATATATATAGAGAGAGAGAGAGAGGAGAGAGAGAGAGAGAGAGAGAGATGCCATCTGACTTGTGTTGCCCAAGCTGGAGTGCGGTGGGGTGATCTCAGCTCACTGCAACCTCCACCTCCCGGGTTCAAGTGATTCTCCTGTCTCTGCCTCCTGAGTAGCTGGGATTTCAGGTGCGTGCCACCACACCCAGCAAATTTTTGTATTTTTAGTAGAGAGGGGGTTTCACCATGTTGGCCAGGCTGGTCTTGAACTCCTGACTTCAAGGGATCCATGGGTCTCGGCCTCACAAAGTGCTGGGATTACAGGCGTGAGCCACCATGCCCAGCGTTGTCTAAGCTGTTGAAAATTTGTTACAGCAGCAATCAAAAATGAAAACACATGGAAACATTTATTAGTGAAATAAAATAGAAGGTCAAGAAACAGACGAATCTATATGCAAACTTCAGCATGCATTTCCAAACAGGGGCAAAAGATGATGGGTTGTATAATAAATGATTGCTTGACAAGTGTCTATCCATTTGAAAAAATGAAGATTAAATCCTTACTTTGAACCACATAAAATAATAAATTCTAAAAATTCAGTGACTTAAATGTGAAAACGTGAAGTCATAAAGAACTAGATGAAAATTTAGGAAAATATTACAGTGTAAGACATCTTGAGTTGGCATAGGCACTTCCTGACAGTACACCAAGGCTATGAACAATGAATCTGACATACTTAAAGATGTAAAAATTAAAGTATCATCTAATTCAAAAGACACCATAAACAACTGTTTAAAAAGGCAAATTTTGGGGAAATTGGTGAAGCATCCACAATAAATTAAAAGTAACCATCTCTAATATACAACAGAGCTTTTGCATATCAATAAGAGAAACTGGAACAACCCAATGAAAAAAATGTGTTCAGGCATGGCACTACTTCACTGTATAACAGAAAAGGATTACAAAATAGAATGTATTAAATAAAAATAATAAAGGAAATGGAGAATAGATCCCAGAAGTTTCAACATTCATCCAATAAAAGTTCCCGAGATACACCAGGGGCAGTGAATCATGCTGTAATCCCAGCACTTTGGGAAGCCGAGGTGGGTGTATCACCTGAGGTCAAGAGTTTGAGACCAGCCTGGCCAGTGTGGTGAAAACACCCATCTCTATAAAAATTTAAAAATTAGCCGGGCATAGTGGCTATGCCTGTAATCCTAGCTGCTAGCAGTGCTGAGGCAGGAAGATCACTTGGACCTGGGAGGTGGAAGTTGCAGTGAGCCAAGATTGTGCCACTGCACTCCAACCTGGGCAACAGAGTGAGACTCCATTTCAAGAAAAAAAAAAAAGAAGTTCCAGAGATAGAGAATAGAAAGACTGGGCCAGGCGCCGTGGCACGCCTGTAATCCCAGTACTTGGGAGGCCGAGGCAGGCAGATCACCTAAGGTCAGGAGTTTGAGATCAACCTGGCCAACATAGTGAAATCCCATTTTTACTAGGAGTTGTGGTGGACGCCTGAAATCCCAGCTATTTGGGAGTTCAGAACAGCTCCCAGTAACAAAACCCTTGATGGTTTGGCCCAACTCGGGGATGACATGTCTTCGAGTGGGAAAAGGTCAGAGGCCACAGATGGAGGATCAGCCCAAGTGGAGCTTTCTAAGTTGCATCCTTTTTTTTTTTTTTTTAATCCTTGTTTTCTGGAAGGCTTATTACCTGTTCTGTGAACATGTAGAGCAGACATGTGGAAGGGCAGACCCAGTGCTAACCCAAAGTGGCGTGATAACATTAAGGGCTTGGAAAGTTCCTAGAAAAAGTGCAGACTCATCAAAGCTGGCCAGTAACTGAGCATTCCTTTCCTACCTCTCCCTCTGACCTCTGAGCTAGGCAATTACAACCAATATCACTCACCCGTAGACTCCCTTCACACTGTAAGGCAGAAATCCTGTAAGGGTCTCTGGGGGCTCATAGGCTAGGGGCTGGAAAGAAGAATTGGCTCAGCTCAGCTCTAGAGGCTCTGTACCCTAAGACCTATCAATCCAGAAACCCTGAAACTCACGTGGAGTGTCTGGGCTGACACATCTTCCCAGGAAGAAAGAGTTATATAGAAAAACTATCGGATAGGCCAGGCATGGTGGCTCACGCCTGTAATCTCAGTACTTTGGAAGGCCGAGGTGGGACGATCACCTGAAGTCAAGAGTTTGAGACCAGCCTGGCCAACATGGCGAAACACCATCTCTACTAAAAATACAAAATTAGCTGGGCGTGGTGGTGCACGCCTGTAACCCCAGCTAGTCAGGAGGCTGGGGCAGGAGAATCACTTGAACCTGAGAGGCAGAGGTTGCAGTGAGGTGAGATCACACCAATGCACTTCAGCCTGGGCAACAATAGTGAATCTGTCTTAACAACAGCAACAACAAAAAGGCCGGGCATGGAGTCTCACGCCTGTAATTCCAACACGTTGGGAGGCTGAGGCAGGCAGCTTACCTGAGGTCAGGAGTTTGAGACCAGCCTGGCCAACATGGTGAAACCCCGTCTATACTAAAAATGCAAAAATTAGCCTGGCATAGGGTCACACGCCTGTGGTCCCAGCTACTCAAGGAGCTGAAGAAGGAGAATTGCTTGGACTCAGGAGGCAGAGGTGCAGTGAGCCAAGATCGAGTCACTGCACTCCAGCCTGGGTGAAAGAGCAAGACTCTGTCTCAAATAAATAAATAAAAAGAAAACCTATTGCATAGATTGGATGTGAAAATATTAACTGCTCAAATACATAATTCAGTGGAATAGGTTGGATATTAAAACTGATATAGTTGAAAAAGCAATTACTAAGTTGAGGAAATGAGTCTAAAGAATTCATAAAAGTAAGATGATTTATTAAGTTAGATTGGAAAGTCATTAAAATAGAAAATAAACAGTTAAAAAAAGAATTCATAAAGTAATCGGTAATGGATAAGATGAAGTAAATGAAAGAAAAGTTAATTAGTAGGGAGGATAGAAGAACAAATGTTGAAATACATCTAATAGTAGCCTTATAAGAAAAGACTATAGTCATTAAAAAGGAGAGTGTACTTAAACAAGTAATGAATGAGAAGTTCTCAGATTATACAAATATCTTAAGATTTAAAGGGATCATCGTACACACACACACACAAGAACAGTGAAACGAAAAATTGTGAAAGACAAAAAAAAGTTTTTTAAATGATCAGAGAGAAATAGCAGATTACTTACAAAGGAAAAATATTTAAACCTTCATCAGATCTCTCAAACACCACACTGGAGGCAAGGATACAGTGGTATAATAACTCCAGTGTTGAACGAAAGGAATTTTTTTTTTTTTGAAACAGAGTCTTGCTTTGTCACTCACGCTGGCATGCAGTGGCATGATCTCTAATCACTGTAACCTCTGCCTCCCAGTTTCAAGTGATTCTCCTCCTTAGCCTCCTGAGTAGCTACAGGTGCACACACACAACACAGAGCTAATTTTGTACTTTTAGTAGAGATGGGGTCTCACCATGTTGTGACCAGGCTGATCTCGAACTCCTGACCTGGGAGTGATCTACCCAACGTGGCCTCCCAATGAGTGCCCTAGGATTATATAGTGCTACAGCGGATGATCGAAGGAGATTTATTGTTAGCTTTGATGGTGTCCAGCAAGAAAGGCAAAATAGTGGATTTAGTACACTTGGCCAGTAGTGACAAACACTTCAACGAGTTATGAAGCGGACATAAAGCAAAAAGTATTTATTGCACTTATTAAAGGTTATAAGAAAGGGCAGCTGCAGTGGCTCATGCCTGTAATCCCAGCACTTTGGGAGCCAAGGCAAGGGGAGTGGTTGACACCAGGAATTCAAGACCAGCCTGGGCAACATGGCGAAACCCTGTCTCTACAAAACATACAAAATTAGACGGGCATTTCAAGTTCCTGAGTCTGTAGAGAATTAAAAAAAAAAATACCTGGGTGTGGTAGTGCATACCTGTAGTCCCAGCTACTTGGGAGGCTGGGGCAGGAAGATTGCTTGGCCCTGGAGTTTGAGGCTGCAGTGAGCTAGGATTGGGTCACTGCACTCCAGCCTGAGTGACAGAGTGAGACTTTGTCTCTGAAAATAAAAAAAGATAGTAAGGACAATTTTACTACTATGATAAGTACAGGGACCACTGCAATGGGGTCCTGCTGTGGGAGAGTGATATTAGGATATTAGGATTGACTTCAACTCCACCGAGGACAAGTGGGGATTTGTAGTCAAGGAGTAGAAGCGGGCGATCAGAAGATGGGAAATTACTTGGAGGACACCTCAGGGGCAGGGAGACTCAGGTAAAACTGACTTGACAGGATTTTTGCTGAAACAGGCTAAATGGGCAGGGTCCCTGGATGAAGGACAGAGCCCGAGGTTGGGACCTAGTCAGAAACAGGACTCAGAGGAGCCCCACTCAAGTTTGGTCGAAGGAGAGTGTCTCTGTCCGAAAGCATGAGCAATAAAGTCAACAGCAGTAAAATGAATGGATCACAAAGGAGAATTTTTGTTCATTGCTAAGCAGGACTCTGCTTTAACCATTGTGAAACTTTATTATGTGAAGTGAGTCGTTCTTGGTTTTTTTTTAAGTTCTTATTTGCAGAGGAAGACTTCAGGTACTATGCTTCAGAGAGAACAGGTTGTAAAAGTTTGTTTTTTTTTTCTTTTTGAGATGGATGGAGTCTCACTATGTTGCCAGGCTAGAGTAACAGTGGCTCCTTCTCCGCTCACTGCAACCTCCAGCTCCCGGGTCAAATGATTCTCTTGCCTGAGCCTCCTGAGTAGCTGAGACTACAGGTGTGTGCCACCATGCCCAGCTAATTTTTTTGTATTTTTAGTAGAGACAGGGTTTCACCGTGTTAGCCAGGATGGTGTTCATCTCCTGACCTCATGATCCACCCTCCTCACCCCCCTAAAGTGCTGGGATTACAAGGGCGAGCCACTGCGCCAGCCAACATGTTCTTATCAGACTTGAGGTCTGTGTTGATGTTGATGCCAGAGAGGTATAATGAGGCATGCCTGACCCCTACTTCCTGTCATGGCCTGAAACCATCTCTCAGATTAAATTTTAAAAGAGCCCTGGCTGAGGAGGAAATGCATTCAGATGGTTGGGGGCAGAGGGCTTAGGATTTTATTTTTTATTTACAAGTCCTATAAAATAAAACTGCATAAATTTTAAAGAACAAGTCTCGTGCCTGATGTATGGACCACACAAAAAGTTCACCAAACTGTCCAATGCCATAACCAGAGACATTCGAATGACAAATCAGGATGAGAAGTTGATGTTTCCACACTGTAGACAGCTTTTCCCAAGACGTCAGAATAAGTCTTCATATCATAATGAGACTCTTACCCTTTAATGTCTACATTTTTCACTTGACAGAACCTGATCCCTAAATCCTTTACTTCAACTAGTGGTCCCTTTTATAGAGTTGGCACACTGCTTTAATTCAACCCAGTCCTAAAATGCTACTCAAAGATTCCAAGAGGCCTCATTCACTTTCCCCACAATCTTTTGATTTGCTTAGTTGGTGGCCTCTAGGCTTGGGATCTTCATTCAAAACCATTGTACAAACCAAATTTATTATACTATTGCTAATTATAGCTGGGTGCAGTGGCTCACGTCGGTAATCCCAGCATTTTGGGATGCCAAGGAGGGCAGATCACTTGAGGACAGGAGTTCAAGACAAGCCTGGCCAACATGGTGAAACCCGTCTCTACAAAAACACAAAAATTAGCTGGGCGTGGTGGGGGCACCTGTAATCCCAGCTACTCAGGAGGCTGAGGCACAAGAATCACTTGAAACTGGGAGGTGGAAGTTGCAGCGAGCAACCTTGCTCACTGCAGTGGCTGCATCGCACCACTGCACACCACCCTGGGCGACAGAGGAACACTCCATCTCAGAAAAACAAAAACAAAAATGAAAACTTAATAAATGCAGTCAGGAAACTATTTAAACACAAAATCTCCATTTTTTTGACTGATTGTTTAAAAGAAAAACAGATCAACATGTTAAGAAAACCTATTTCAAACCCAGAGGAGCAGACTCGCCCTGCTTCAGTGCACCCCTGACACTAATGTTCAATTTTTAGAAAAAACCAATAAACAATTTCTTTTCAATCAAAACCAATCTGATCATATGTAAGACTCCTTTCCCAAGGCTCTTCTTCATAAACCCTCAACAACTTGCCTAGAGATTCCATCATTTTATCACCCCCCGTCTTAGTCCCATAATTTTTCATTTTTATATTGGACTCCAATATAAGTACCAGTAAAATGTTAAAGGAAAGGGATAAACTGAGGAAAGGACTCTTAAGCAAAAAGGATCCAGGGAAATTCTCAGCCTATCAAGATTTCAAAAGACACTAAAATTAGGAGAGGCACTGCCAGGAAGGTATGCTGTAGAAAGTCAAGAATGGGGCCATGTTTGCTAGTGCTGAAGAGACTAGGCACATGACTCCAGGAGCTCTTCCACTATGCTCAGCCATAGCCGGTAATAGAAATGATATTATCTGGGAAAGATCCACAAAGGACCTGCTGGTCTAAAGGTGTGAATCATTATGACATACATTCTGAGAGGAGGGCTATGGGACCAGAGGGGAGAGCTTCAAGCTACAGAGGATTTTTCTGAGTCCTTGAAACCAAATGGAATTTGTCCTGCTAGATTTCAAAATGGTTGGAAGCAGCGACTCCTTCCTTTCTTCCATTTTCTCCCATTTGAAATGGAAACATCTGTAACTATTATCCTACGCCTGTCCCGCCACTGTATTTTGGAACAGATAACTTGTTTTCTAGGGTCACGAATTCACAACAGGAGAATTTTGCCCCAGGATGTTCATAACCAGAGTCTCATCCATATCTGTTTTAGATGAGGAGACTTGGTACTTCTGAATGATTATTTGGATAAGATGTCGGACGTCAGCGAATGTTGCACGGTTTGAGACATTTGAGGATTTGGGGACGGGGGGGTGCATGTATTCTGCATGTGGGAGAGATGTGAATCCTCGGGGGCCAGAGGGCAGGCTGTGGTAGACTGAACAATGCCCCTCCAAAAGATAGCCACACGGTAACCCCTGGAACCTGTGAGTGTTAACTTACAACAAAAAAAGTGATTATGCTGGTCAGGTGTGGTGGCTCACACCTGTAATCCCAGCACTTTGGGAGGCGAGGTGGGTGGGTCACGAGGTCAGGAGTTCAAGACCAGCCTGGCCAAGATGGTGAAACCCTGTCTCTACTAAAAATACAAAAATTAGCTAAGCATGGTGGCAGACACCTGTAATCCCAGCTACTCGGGAGGCTGAGGCAGAGAATTGCTTGAACCCAGGAGGCAGAACTTGCAGTGAGCTGAGATCACACCTCTGCACGCCAGCCTGGGTGACATAGTGAGACCCCGTCTCAAAAAAAAAAAAGAAAAAAGTAATTGTGTTAAAGATACTGAGATGGGGGAGATTCTCCTGGATTATCTGGATGGGCCCGAAATGTAACATTGAATGTCCTTATCAGATTGAGGCAGGGAGATCTGACACAGACAGAAGAGAAGAAGGCAGTATGACTGCCATGATTTGAATGTCCCACCAAAACTGGTGTTGAAATGTAATTGCCATTGTAACAATATAAGAGGTGGGACTGTGAGGAAGTAATAATGCCATTATCAAAAGATTGGATTAGTTATCACGAAACTGGGCTTGTTATAAGGGGAGTTTAGCCACATTTTCTCTGTCTGTCTCCTGCACTTGCTTTTGTCTTTCATCCTTCCATCATGGCACAACATTACCAGATGCCAACACCATGCTCTTGGACTCCCAGCCTCTAGAACTGTACACTAAATAAACTTCTATCCTTTATAAATTACCCAATTTGTGGTATTCCGTTATAGTAACAGAAAACAAACAAAGGCAATGACCATGGAGATTGAGATTAGAGTGATGCACCCTGCATTAGTCCATTCTCATGCTGCTATAAAGAACTGCCCGAGACTGGGTAATTTATAAAGGAAAGAGATTTAACTGACTCACAGTTCCGCATGGTGGGGAGGCCTCAGGAAACAATCATGGCCAAAGGTGAAGAGGAAGCAAATACTTTCTTCACATGGTGGCAGGAGACAGAAGTGCCAGCAGGGGAAATGCCAGACTCTTATAAAACCATCAGATCTCGTGAGAACTCACTGTCACAAGAAGAGCAAGGGGAAAACCTCCCCCACTGGGATTTTTAATCCATGGGGATTACAATTTGAGATGAGATTATGGAAATTATTTTAATTAAAAATAAATAAATACATAAATAAAAGCACAGATTTTGGACTCAATTCAACTTCTGGGTGAATCCCAGCTGTGTCACCCACTGACCTTGAGCAGACTGCTTAATTCTCTGAGCCTCAGTCTCAACATCTGCACACTGGGGATGATAATAGTATTTAACTCAAAGAAGTTGTGAAAATCATTGGAAGATGCACATAAAGGGCTTTGTGCTGGGCTCAAGGGCCATTGCCTTGTCCCTGCCTTAAGAGATCTCCCGTCATCTGGGGGGATCTTAGAGAGATCAGGGCTGTACATGGAAAGCCTAGAAAGGAATGGGGGACTTGTTGGAGGTGCTAGGGATGGGGGTAAGGGAGACTTCTTAGACAAATGGACTTACGAGCTCCCTGACGAACACAGTGGGCCCTAATTACATACTCTTTTCAATACTATTATTATAAATATTATTAATATCAATGGGTAAAATATATTTCTGGTTTTTTGGTCTTTTAGATAAAAACATATATAGAAGTGGATTTTTTTAGTTTAAATTTCTTTTTAAAAAATTTTTTTATAGAGATGGGGGTATCACTATGTATCCCAGATTGTTCTGGAACTCCTGGCCTCAAGTGATCCTTCCACCTCGTGCCTCACCCTCTCAAAGTGTTGGGATTACAGGCATGAGCCACTGGGACTGGCTCACTGAAATTTTTCTTTCTTTCTTTCTCTCTATCTCTCTCTCTTTTTTTTTTTTGGACAAGATCTTGCTCTGTGGCCCAGGTAGGCAGCAGTTGCCGAATCATGGCTCACTGTAACCTCGTACTCCTGGGCTCAAGCAATCTTCCTAACCCAGCCTCCTGAGTAACGGACTACAGGCACACTACCCACCACGCTAATTTTATTTTGTGTGTGTGTAGAAAAAATAGACAAGGTATGGCTCTGTTGTCCAGGCTGGGGTGCACTGGCATGATCGTGGCTCACTGCAACCGCTGCCTCCTGGGTTCAAGCGATCCACCAGCTGTGGCCTCCCAAAGTGCTGGCAATACAAGAGTGAGCCACCGCGCCCAGCCCAAATTTCCTACATTACTAAAGAGTTCCTAGGAAAAATCCCATACACGAAAAAGTTAGAAACTGACAGGAAGGATTTGAGATGGCGACCTGCTTCGTATACACTGCTTATTAAAACTGGATAACAATGCACCACGGGGGGTGGTGGGGGCGATAGGAAAAATGGAAAGACAAAACCAGCCCATGCGTACTCTGATTTTGAAAGAATTTAAAGAGAAAATTAGAGCATACGTACTCTGAACTTGAAGTCCCATCCCAGGGGATGCTTTAGGCGGGAAAACCAGAGTCTCTGCCCTCACTTTGAGAAGGTTCTGTCCCTGGAGCCTGGACTGAGAGACTCCACATCAGCTTGGCTGGTCCCGCCTACTGTTCTGACTTCTAATTGGCCAGACGGAGTTTGCTGACTGCCCTGATTGGTCCATCATCCTGGGGCAGTGACATCACAGAACATTTTCTCCTCCTCCAGCCATACATTGTCGCCAACTGCTGCCGACGTTGCCGCCACTGCTTTGTCTCTGAGGTAGGTTCTCTTGAAGGGACACCCTAGATGGGCCAATGGGGGCAGATAGAAAAGGAGGAAGCCTCCATAGGGGCCTCAAGGCTTGGGGTTCCGAAAATCTTGAGGACTGAAAGACAACTAATGCCTTTCAGGACGATCATCATGGAGGAGCCTCCCGGCTCGGCCTCGCGTCTACAGGCCTGTGCCATCCCACCCTGGAAATATTTTTTCATTTTTGTATTTTAGTAGAGACGGGGATTCGTTATGTCGGCCAGGCTGGCCTGGACTGCCTGGGCTCAAGTAATCCTCCCACCTCGACCTTGGAACTACAGGCACGCACCACCCCGCCCTCACTAATATTTTTTATTTTTAATTTTTTTTTAGTAGAGACAGTTTCGCCATGTGGCCAGGCTGGCCTCAACCGCCTGGGCTCAAGCAGTCCCCTGCCTTGGCCTCGGGACTACAGGCGGCACGCACCACCCGCCCTCACTAATATTTTTTCTTTTTCTTTTTCTTTTTTTTGAGACGGAGTCTCGCTCTATCGCCCAGGCTGGAGTGCAGTGGCCGGATCTCAGCTCACTGCAAGCTCCGCCTCTGGGGTTTACGCCATTCCTGCCTCAGCCTCCAAGTAGCTGGGGACTACAGGCGCCCGCCCACTCACCCCGATAGTTTTTGTATTTTTAGTAGAGACGGGGTTTCACGGTGTTACCAGGATGGTCTCGATCTCTGACCTCGTGATCACCCGTCTCGGCCTCCCAAAGTGCTGGGATTACAGGCTTGAGCCCCGCGCCCGGCTTAATTTTTTTTAGTAGAGACAGTTTCGCCATGTTGGCCAGGCTGGCCTCGACCGCCAGGGCTCAAGCAGTCCTCCTGTCTCTGCCTCGGAACTACAGGCAGGCAGCAACCTGCTCCCACTAATATTTTCTATTTTTCATTTTTTTAGTATGGACGGTTTCGCTATGTTTGCCAGGCTGGCCTCGACCACCTGGACTTAAGCAATCCTTCACCTCGGCCTGGGGACTACAGAAGTACAGAAATACACGACCCTTCCCACGCTTTTGTTCGTTTGTTTGGTTTTAGTAGAAACCGGATTTCACTATGTTGGCCAGGCTGGCTTCAACCTCCTGGGCTCAAGCAATTCTCCCACCTTGGCCTCAGGACTACAGATGTGTGCCATTCCGCCCCTGCTAGTTGGTTGCTGTTATTGTTGTTGTTCTTTTAGTAGAGACAGGGTTTCGCTATGTTGGCCAGGCTGGGCTTCACCTCTTGGCCTCAAGCCATCCTCCCACCTCGGCCTCAGAACTACAGGCAGGAACCACCTCGCCCATGCTGTTTTTTTTTGTTGTTATTGTTATTAGTAGAAGTGGGGTTTTGCTATATTAGCCAGGCTGGCCTCGACTTCCTGGGCTCAAGAGATCTCTTGCCTCGGCCTAGGGACTACAGGTGAGCACTATCCCGCCCCCACCAATACTTTTATTTTATTTTATTTTTTCAGTAGAGAGTTTCGCTAGGTTGGCTAGGTGGTATCGACCTCGTGGGCTCAAGTGATCTGCCCCCCTTGGCCAGCCAAAGTGCTGAGATGTTACAGGCCTGTGCCACCACCCCAGCTATTTTTTTGCGTTTTTTTTTTTTTTTTTTTTTTTTTGTGGAGATAGGGATTTTGCTATGTTTCCCAGGCTGATCTCAACCTCCTGGGCTCAAGCAATCTGTACGCCTTGGCCTCTCAAAATGCTGGGATTATAGCCATAAGCCACTGCGCCTGGCCGCTTGCTGCAACTTGAAACACCCCACATTCTCTCTAAGGGATGGCGGGCTCTTGTAGTCTCAGAGATTCTAGCTCTCTTCCTCTAATAATGTACAAGGACCCAGTAATAGCCTCTAAATCTGTTCATGTTTGCGAAGGCCATTTCTCTTCAACGGAACAGAACCCCCCTATCCCTCTGCCGGATCAGATCCATTACCAAAGAGACCATGTTATCTCTGGGAGTCACTTCCCTTCTTTTATTGAATGAGTGGGGGCGTCAGAATGCCCACACTCAATAAAATTACACAGTCACGTCCCTGCCTCCCCAACAACGGTCTGTACATCTTTCAGGGTAAGCCTAGCTCCAGGGAAACTACTAACAACGTTGGCTAACCCCCTCCCAAAGACTCAAGACTGCTTTGCCCACAGGAAACCTGTCATCCCCAATCAATACTTCTCCCAGAAACCCCTGGCTGCCTGTTTTCATCTGACTTCTCCCCATGTCCTTACTCAGGGACAAATAAGCTCTCAATGGAGAAAAGGAACAACTGATTCCAGGTGACTGAGTGTGGCCGGCCTTCACTGATTTCTCCCTCCACAGGACCGAAGGTCTCAGACTGTTTCTCCTGCAGGTCAGACTGCTCCTGGTGCCATGAATAGAGACAACGCCTTTGCAAAGAGACCCAGGGGTAATGCTAAAACATCAAAGAAGAGAAGCAAGGTGAGGTGATCTGGAGGGGGCATAGCAGTGGTCCAGGGAACAGAGTAGGGTGACCAAATTTCTGAGGAGGGGAGGACAGAGGTAAACAAGGAGCAAGGTCTCTGGGGAGATCTGGACCCTTGGGAGCCTCCCACCTGCGCTCTGTCATCACCTAGAATCCCTGGAGACAAGTCTGTGACCCTGCACTACATTTGGTAACTCTCAGTCCATTCTGGAAGGTGGGAAGAGAGCCAGCCAGCAGCATTAAAGTCCTACTGTGTGCCATGGGAGAAGTAGGGTAGGTCTCCCATGGTCTCTGAATTAGCCATGGCATCAACCAGGACAGATTATCATCCCCACTTCCCGATCAGCACAAGGAAGCAGCTCAACTGAATGGCAGACATGCCTAGCAGAGTCACTGCCAAAATTCCTTTCTTTCTTTTTTTTTTTTTTTTTTTGTAGCCTTCGATGATATTGCCAAATACTTCTCTAAGAAAGAGTGGGAAAAGATGAAATACTCGGAGAAAATCAGCTATGTGTACATGAAGAGAAAACTACGAGACCATGACTAAACTAGGTAACAGAAAGTTCTAGGAAAAAACAAGTCTAGGGATACATGAGCATCACTTTTCCTGCCTAGGCTACTTCTTAGGCTGCAGCAGAAAGCACCCCACATTTTCCTTTGTGAAGGAAAAAATCGCAGGGCAGCTTCTGGGTGTTCTGTTCTTCTGTATCCTGTCAGGGCTGAGGGCAGGGACGACCATAGTGGAGCTTTACCTGGACCCTGCACTTTTCTCTCCCTTAGCGTCTGTTCTGATGAGCCCAACTGTCTCTGTGGCATCACAGCACACCTCCAACTCTACCTTCCTCCTCTCGGCTTGTCTCTCTCCTCTCTCTTTTAATTTTTTTTTTTTTTTTTTTTGAGTTAGACTCTCACTCTGTCACCTAGGCTAGAGTGTAGTAGTGCAATCACAGCTCAATGCAGCCTCGAACTCCGGGCTTAAGCAATCCTTCTGCCCGCCTATGGATTAGCTGAGCCTACAGGCACATGTCACCATGCCCAACTAATTTTATTTGTATTTTGTAGATATGGGGGTCTCTCTATGTTACCCAGGCTCATCTTGAACTCCTGGCCTCAAGCAATCCTCCCACCTCAGCCTCCCAAAGTGCTGGTACTACAGACATGAGCCACCATGTCAGCCTACGTTTGTGTCTTAAGGAATAAACATTTTGCTTCTTTCTAGGTTTCAATGTCACCCTCCCACCTTTCATGCATAATAAACAGGCCACAGGCTTCCAGGGGAATGATTCTGATAATGACCGTAACCGCGGGAATGAGGGTGAGTAGATGGGAAGTGGCTGGAAAGGTCTCCTGAAGTCCAATTGTTTTTCAACTCAGCTACTTGGGAAAGATCCTCTGGCATTTGTTCCCTCATACACATCTGGGTTGAGTGAAAAAAAAAAAATTGCATACAGAAAGTTAACTACAGAGGCCATTCATAAAATTCTAAAACATGCAAAACAGTAAGATGAGTTTTCATGGATAATAAGTTAATGGTAAATGCATAAAAACATAAATGCGAATAAAAAGGCATCAAATTGAGGAGACTGGCTGTAAATGGAGAAGGAGGGGGGGCAGGGATTAGTGAGTGCTGCACAGACAGCTTCAATCATGACTTGTTGATAGTGTGTTTTGTTTTTGTTTTGTTTTGGACTGGAGATTCTCTCTTGTCGCCCAGGCTGGAGTGTAATGGCACAGTCTCAACCCACTACAACCTCTGCCTCCCAGGTTCAAGCGATTCTTCTGCCTCAATCTCCTGAGTAGCTGGGATTACAGGCGCCCGCCACCATGCCCACCTATTTTTTGTATTTTTAGTAGAGACAGGGTTTCACCATGTTGGCCAGGCTGGTCTCAAACTCCTGACCTCAGGTGATCCACCCGCCTCAGCCTCCAAAGTGCTGGGATTACAGCCGTGAACTACTGCACCCGGCCCGTTTATAGTGTTTCTAACATTCTGAATAAATAAATCAGATCTAACATAGTCATAGGGTAATGTTGAGATGCGACTGAACTCAACATTATTCCCCATACTTTTCTGTGTGTTTGAAATATTTCTTTTTTAAAGGACATGCTGTTCTTGCTAAACATTGTTAATGAATCAAAGGACAGTTAAGAAAATTTTAAAAGTGAAAAAAGAAAATGTTAAAAGTGTAGATCCACCAAAAACTTCCAGAGTTTGTTTCATTAACAGCATGTAGATATTGGATAAATATCTTAAGAGAGAGGATGATGAACAGATTGTGTAGTAAAGAACACTGTTTCTCTGTACTTTATTAAAACCAAATAGTCTTCTCATTCCCAAACAACCCTAATTCTCTGTGATGAGCTTGGAAGTGAGTTTGAAAGAGTGATCCCTCATCCAACACAGAGAGCTTTCCCAATTGTCAGTGAGCAGAGATAACATAGGGTGAAAAAAAGGCAGGTTCTTGGGTAGAGATCTTTGTACACTTCAGGACTATTAGGGGGACATATGTGTTTACTTGGTCTTTTGCTCTGACAATACAATCATAAGACAAGGTCAGAATGTCCAAACTGTCTCCAATAGACCTATTACTGCCCAAGTAAACAGGCCAGAATCTACCATCTCCCACATCACTGTAAGAGATCTGAAAATCCAATGCTTGAGCATCTGCCAAGTTTTTGACATTAAAGAAGTGTCTTTATACTGAAAATATTTCAGAGCCACTGGACTAAATCATCCATGGTTCATCACACATTTAACAGCTTAATTGACATACTTATGGTATGTGCACTTCACCCATTTGAAGTGTACAGTGATTTTTAGTTGTTGCACATCTTGAGTGGATACAGTTCAGATTCCCAAACAATCAATTTAATTATCTGGGAGAAAGTAAAAGATATGTAATGGAATAAGATGAGACTGTGATGGGGTTTAACCCCCATTTGATAAACTATGAGATGGAAAATTCTGAACTGATGCCACAGATAAGTGAACCAACCATTACTAAACGTAATTCAGAAGCAAATCTCAAATAACTCCTCAACATTGAGTGGACTCATAACCCTCTGCTGCAGAATGCCCTCATGCGACAGAGGTCTCTCTAGAGTTTGGAAATCTTTCCCAACAAATTAAAATTCTGATGTGTTCTCTTTCAGTTGAACGTCCTCAGACGACTTTCGGCAGGCTCCAGAGAATCATCCCGAAGGTGAGTATCTCTCAGGTCTAAAGGACCAGAGAACCTTTGTCTCTCCACGGATGTGAATACAGGTAAGAGTGGGAGAATATAAAAAATGCCCTCATTGCCTCCTTCTCCCCATGTCTATCACAACACCTGATGTTAGCATCGACGGCTTGATAATACTAAGAGTTGTGATCCTTAATACTTCTTTTAATCCATAAGAAGACCTCTATGACGTTGTTTCTGTTATTATCTCCAAATAATAATGAGTCACACGCTTCAGCTGTCATCCATATAAAAGCCATGTGACTTGGCGCAAATCTTCTAAGTTCTCTGAGCTCCAGATTCCTGGTCCATGCAATGGAAGTAAAGAATCATAGTCCATGTTTTAGATCATGGTTATCAGCAACATAATAATAAAATGAGGCTATCCGGTACAGAGATGTTAAAGAATGTTCCTGGGGCGCAGTGGCAGGGGTAGTCTAATCCAGAACTCCAAGCCATTTAAAGCTCATTCACGTTTGCATTTGTTTATGAAGTTCAGATGTTGCTCACTAGGGCTTTACCCCATAGGGCCTGCTGGTGCTTCTGTTGAGACACCCACTCTCGCAACAGGAAGGACCAGCTGGCCTCTGCTCTGTTACTGGGGCCACTTGCATGGCTTAGGAATTGCTTTGACTGTTGGCCCCTCCCTACTGTGAGCTCCTTGAGGGCCTTGTCTGCACCTGGGGCATCTGGGAAGCCCCAGTCCCAGCCCAGGGGATCCCTCGGAGGCCCCTGAATGAGTGATCCCACAAGTGCAGATTCAACTCTGGTTTAGAGGGTAAAGGGATCTGGGAGTTGGGTTGCCAGTGTGGAGACCGAATTCAAAGAAGGATCATGAAAGGTATTAATTGTTATTATTACTACATTTAAACAGTGTTTACAAGCTCAGAGAGGACTTTCCCTTAGCCTGTTTTACATGTATTGTTCACTATTTCATAAGTGAGGAAGCTGAGTAAAAAGTAGCTTAAGGGCCGGGCGCGGTGGCTCACGACTGTAATGCCAGTTGTGAGCCTTACTTTGGGAGGCCGAGGCAGGCAGATCACAAGGTCAATAAATCGAGACCATCCTGGCCGACATGGTGAAACCTTATCTCTACTAAAAACAAAAAACTTAGTGGAGCGTGGTAGTGCCTGCCTGTAGTCCCAGCTACTCGGGAGGCTGAGGCAGGGGAATCACTTGAACCGGGGGAGGGGGAGATTGCAGTGAGCAGAAATCACGCCACTGCACTCTAGCCAGGCGACGGAGCAAGTCTCCGTTTCAAAAACCAAAACCAAAACAAAATCAAAACAAAACAAAAACACAAAAATAAAAGAGTAGCTTAAGATTGTTGGTCAGTGACACATCCCAATGCAACCAGAATTGGTATGGGTACCACCTCACTGAATTCCACATTCAATGTTGGTGCCTCTGTAGGGTGGTATGCCATATCTGGTACTGCTTTCTTTGCTGCCTAGATTAATTTCAGCAAACCATTTCTTTCCCTCTCCCTTCCCTGTATTCATCTCCCCACACCATCTTTCCCAGCAGTGTTTTGTCCCCTCTCTATGTTTTTACATTTACTCTCCCAGCAGCTGTCTACAAGCTTATATGGGATCCCTTGTATTTTATAGAAGCTCTTCCTTTTGTAGACCTTGTGAATTCTTAGAATGCTATTCTACAAAACTTCTGTACACCACACACTCAATTACATGGAGATTTCTGCTGTTTGCACAAATGTCAGTCTTGAAAGAGTGTGAAGATAAGCATTCTAGCCCTGGAAAGCCCATTCATTTAGGCCATTCCTTTCCCTTCTAACCTCCCAGGTTTCTCCTAATTTAGGTATGTGTAACTCTCCCAGCGTTGTTGAGAACATTGATTAAGGTAATGCATGTGAAGACGCTTTGTAAGCTCTAAAGCACTATAGAAATGTCACTGATACTGTTTATCTGTGACCTTCACATTATAAAGATCATGCCCAAGAAGCCAGCAGAGAAAGGAAATGATTCGAAGGGAGTGGCAGAAGCATCTGGCCCACAGAACGATGGGAAACAGCCGTGCCCCCGGGAAAACCAAGTACCTCTGAGAAGATTAACAAGAGATCTGGTAAGAGGAAACAATTCAGGAACAACCCCTCTGGCTTCCCTGGCTATGTTCAGGTGTGGGGACTGGGTGTGTGGCATGGATCCCAAACAAGCCTGGGTCCAGGCTGGGCTGAGGAGCTCGCCCAGCTCCAGATGAGATGTTAGACATGACTTCCAGAGACACAGACTGGAGTTGACACCCATATAAAAAAACCACGTGACTTGGGGCAAGTCTTCCAAATTTTCTCAGCTCCAGATTCCTAGTCCATAAGATGGAAATAAAGAATCATAGTTAATAGATTGTTTGGAGGCATTAAATTAAATCTAGAAAGCCTGATGACATGAAAGGTGCTCAAGCAATTCTGTCTGTGATAACCTGGGATCATATCTTACTCAGCTCAATGCCTGATACCCAATACAGGTGTACTTCAGAGATATTGCAGGTTCGGTTCCAGACCACTGCAATAAAGTGAGTCACACACATTGTTTTTTGTTTGTTTCGCAGTGCATAAAAACATTATGTTTACACTATAGTGTAGTCTACTAAGTGTGCAATAGCGTTATGTCTAAAAATGTACATACCTTAATTTTAAAATAATTCATTGTTAAAAATGCTAACAATCTTCTGAGCCTTCAGTGAGTCACACTCTTTTTGCTGGTGGAGGGTCTTGCCTTGGTGTTGATGGCTGCTGGCTGATCAAGGTGGTGGTTGCTGAAGGGTGGAGTGGCTGTGGCAGTTTCTTAAAAGAAGACGACAATGCAATTTGCCACATCGATTAGCTCTCCCTTTCATGAAGCACATCTCTGTAGTATGTGATGCTATTGGATAGCGTTTTACCCACAGTAGAACTTCTTTCAAAGTTGGAGTCAATCCTCTCTAGCTATGAAAGTTTTAGATGGCGTCACCTTCCAATAGAAGGCTATTTTATCTATATTGCAAATCTGTTGTTTAGTGTAGCCACCTTCAACAGTGATCTTAGCTAGATCTTCTGGATAACTTGCTGCAGCTTCTCCATCAGGGTTTGCTGCTACACCTTGCACTTTTATGTTATGGAGACGGCTTCTTTCCTTAAACCTCACAAACCAGCCTCTGCTAGTTTCACACGTTTCCTCTGTAGCTTCTTCACCTCTCTCAACTTTCATGGACTGGAAGAGAGTTTGGGTCTTGCTCTGAATTAGACTCTGGCTTAAGGGAGTGTTGTGGCTGGTTTCATCTTCTTTCCTGACCACTCAAACTTTCTCTATTTCAGCAGTAACGGCAGTTTTGCTTTCTTATTCTTGTGTTCACTGGAGTATTAGTATTATTATTTTCTTCAAAAACTTTTCCTTTGCAGTGTATACTATTATTTCCTTCGAGAACTTTTCCTTTGCATTCACGGCTTGGCTGTTTGGTGCAAGAGGCAGAGCTTTCAGCCCGTCTTGGCTTTCAGCATGCCTTCCCCACTCAGCTTAGCCATTTCTAGCTTCTGATTTAAAGTGAGAGACATGCGACTCTTCCTTCCATTTGAACACTTAGCGGCCACTGTAGGGTTGTTCACTGTCCTAATGTCAGTATTGCTGTGTCTCAGGAAATAGGGAGGCCCAAGAAAAGGAAGAGAGGCGGGGAAGAGCTCATCCGTGGAGCAGTCAGAACACACACAACATTGATCGGTTACGTTCGTCATCTTCTGTGGGCGCAGTTCCTAGTACCCCCAAAGCATTTACACACAGCAGGATGACTATAGTCAATAATAACTTAATCGTACATTTAAAAATAACTAAAAGAGTGTAATTGGATTGTTTGTAACACAGGAATAAATGGTTGAGGGGATGGAGACCCTATTTTCCATCATGTGATTATTACGCATTGCATGCACATATCAAAACATCTCACATACTGCGTAAGTATACACCTACTGTGTACCCAAAAACTAAAGAACAAAAATTATTTTAAAAGACTAAAAGACAACAAAGACAATTGCAATAACATCAAAGCTCACTGATAACAGATCACCATAACAGATATAATAATAATGGAAAAGTGTAAAATTGGTGAGAATTCCCACCAAAAAATTGCAGCATATGCAAAGCACTGTAAAAACGATGTGCCATAAAACAAGGTATGCCTGTGTGCCCTTAGCAAATACGTGCAGCATGAAAGGAGGTATCCATGAATGTTCCCGTAAGTGAAGATGTTGGGAATCTAAACCTGACAACGGAAGGAGCCAGAAGCTAAAACTTTAATTGGCATTTGCCGTGTATTGGTGTGGGTCTAAGGTCTCAGCCTCTCTAAGCCAGAGAATGTGAAAAACTGGATAAAGAAGGCCCATGGGCACTTAGAACAGGGAGGCATCTCTTTTTTTTTTTTTTTTTTTTTTTTTTAGAAAACAGAGCCTAACACTCTCCAACCTACCCAACCCTCATCTTCCAACTCTTCCCCATCATAGGACCCAAAAGGGGGAAACATGCCTGGACCCACAGACTGCGTGAGAGAAAGCAGCTGGTGATTTATGAAGAGATCAGCGACCCTGAGGAAGATGACGAGTAACTCCGTAAGTGAACCTTCGGCTCATCCCCACATCCCTGCAGATGTGCTATTCTGTTATGGTACTGGTATCCCATCTTACCACTTGTTCCCCAAATCATTCCCTTCTCATAATTTTCTGGGGTACATCATTGAGGCTGAATGCTGAGATTTCCCATGCTGTTTCTACTCCCTATCCTGTATATCCAGTGATCCTTCCTACGCAAGATGCTGTGGACTCCCAAACCCCACATCAGCCCTGATATGTGGGCCACACCTTCCTCTAGCCTAGGAATGGATAAACCAGGTGAGGAAGTCACTGTGGCATGAGCAGATGGTTCATTTCGAGGAACCATGGAAGGTGTATGCAGGCCCTGAGGTAGGGCAGATTCGAAGTGTGCAGGTTCTACAGGTCAGGAGAAGTTGAGATTGAGTTATTGGGAACTGGGAACTCACTGTCACTTACCTTCCTTCTCTCTTCTCGCCTTAGCCTCGGGGATATGACACATGCCCGTGATGAGAAGCAGACCTTGGTGACCTTTCACGAACATGGGCATGGCGGCAGACCCCTTGTCATCAGCTGTATAGCAAGTGAAAGCAAGTGTTCACAACAGTGAAAAGTTGAGCGTCGTTTTTCTTAGTGTTCCAAGACTTCGATGTTAGCGTTTCCATTGTATTTTCTTGCAGTGTGCCATTCTGTTAGATACTAGCATATTCATTGCTGAGCAAGACATATTAAATGCATATTTCGGTTTGTGTATCCATGCACCTATCTCAGAAAGCAAGTATTGTCAGGTATTCTCTGCATAGAACAGCACTACCCTCCTCTCCCCAGATATGACTACTGAGGGCAGTTCTGAGTGTTTAATTTCAGATTTTTTCCTCTGCATTTACACATCACACACACGCACATACACACACACACACACACACACACACACACACACCAAGTACCAGTAAAAGCATCTCCCATCTGCTTTTCCCATTGCCATACATCCCTGTCAAGCCCCCCTCACTGTGTTTCCTGTTCAGCATGTACTTCCCTTATCCGATTTCCCTGTATCAGTTACTGACAGTTAATAAACATTTGCAAACGTTCCCCAGTTGTTTGCTCCTCTCATTATTGTGCACACAGCTCTGTGCACATGTGTGAATATTTCTTTAGGAAAGATTCTTAGAAGTGGAATTGCTGCGTCAAAGGAGTCATTTATTCAACAAAAACCTAATGAGTGCTTACTGGTGCTGAGCGCTGTTCTAGGTGCTGGAGAGACATCAGGGAACAAGGCAGACAGATGTTCCTGACCACCATTCTAGAGGAAGATGTTTCCAGTTGGTTGGCTGGTTTGTTGTTTTTCTAGAGATGGGGTCTTGCTCTGTCCAGGCTGGAGTGCAGTGGCATGATCATAGCTCAATGCCGCCTTGAACTCCTGGGCTCAAGCGATCCTCCCACCTTGGCCTCCTAAAGTACTAGGATTCAGGCGTGAGCCACTGCGCCTGGCCTCTAGTTTTTATTTTGATAGAGACTATACACTTCAGTCCTGGAGCAGGATTCTGCAGCAGGTGGTTGGGCATCTTGGCCTTCGCTCTCTGAACGATTTTCGGGTTCAAGGTCTGGGACGGTCCATTTGGGAGTATGTGGGAGGAGACACAGATGAAATCATCATCTGGGAAATGTGGAGGAATGAGGAAGATGCGTGCACGGTAGACCCTGTGATGGACAGGGAATAGAAGAGTCCACTTAGTCTCCATGCAGGGGAGCAACGGTGGGAAAGTCCCCTGGACAGAAGCATGAGACTGCCCATCAAGGGTCTCACCAACCAAGGGCCTGGGGACTGGGGTGGGGATGATGATTTGGGAATGGGACAGTTCTTTCTCACAGGTACCACGGCACGGTGCAGAGGGGAAACAGTTGTGGGGAAGGGAAGGGCAGAGGGGAGTCTATTTTAGAACAAACCATGTGTGTGAATGGAGACATTAAAGCTCCATTCACACACAATGGACTTGAAACACCAGCCCCAGGTGGAGGCAGGATTGGAGCTGTTTTGGCAGTCCATAGCCCATCACCTTGGCCTCCTGGTTCTCCCCAGCCTTGGAAGGAGGACACTATCATCATTATGCCTATACGATAGATGAGAGACGGAGTCCCAGACAGATGGTAGGCATCTTGTCACAGGTCCTACAGCTGGCAGGGGCAGGAGGGGCTGAGTTTGGAGCTCACTGACTCTAGAAACATTAAGGAGGACAAGTGTGTGTGATGGAGGGAGGGAGAATTGAACAAGCCCCGGGTTCTGTCCTAATCGCAAGGTAGAGGCTGTGGGTTAATTTACCCAAGACAGGAGCCGTAGGAAGAGGGGCAGGCAAAGAAGCAGGGGAGACCCAAGGCAAAGTGTGGGCTGTCACAACCACCAGAGGGACAGGGTGCCAGGAAGGAGGTTGGGCTCCAGGAGCAGCAGAGGTTCCCCAGATCTGTGAGCATGTCCTGCCTGGCACTGCAGGAGGAGGTGGCTGCCACCCAGGTCAGTGTGGACGTACCTCTACCTGTGTCTCAGAGGAAACAAATTCTATTTTATCCCAACATGGTTCTGTATTACACAAATGTAACATTCGGCTACTAGATATTGAGAGTCTTATCCTCCATGCAAATAGAAGAGAGGATACCCTAAAAGAGATACTGAAGGATTTGATTTTTCTTTCTCCCTGGGATGATGGAATCCATAAGTTGGGTCCCCCAGCCCACAAGACAGGTGCAAGGAAGGGTGGCTGGAAGATTGTGAGTCATGACAGGGAACATTTTTCCTTAGGTTCCTTGGGTATATAAAGCTCCCGACTATCTGTCTGTCATGGACAGATAAAGAGTGAATGTGGTCAAACCCACAGCTAATATCATACTGAATGGGCAAAAACTGGAAAAATTCCCTTTGAAAACTGGCACAAGACAGGGATGCCCTCTCTCACCACTCCTATTAACATAGTGTTGGAAGTTCTGGCTAGGGCAATCAGGCAAGAGAAAGAAATCAAGGGTATCCAGTTAGGAAAAGAAGAAGTCAAATTGTCCCTGTTTGCAGATGACATGATTGTATATTTAGAAAAACCCATCGTCTCAGCCCAAAATCTCCTTAAGCTGATAAGCAACTTCAGCAAAGTCTCAGGATACAAAATAATGTGCAAAAATCACAAGCATTCTTATACACCAGTAACAGACAAGCAGAGAGCCAAGTCAGGAATGAACTTCCATTCACAATTGCTTCAAAGAGAATAAAATACCTAGGAATCCAGCTTACAAGGGATGTAAAGGACCTCTTCAAGGAGAACTACAAACCACTGCTCAGTGAAATCAAAGAGGACACAAAAAATGGAAGAACATACCATGCTCATGGATAGGAAGAATCAATATCGTGAAAATGGCCATACTGCCCAAGGTTATTTATAGATTCATGCCATCCCCATCAAGCTACCAATGAGTTTCTTCACAGAATTGGAAAAAACTGCTTTAAAGTTCATATGGAACCAAAAAAGAGCCCGCATTGCCAAGACAATCCTAGGTCAAAAGGACAAAGCTGGAGGCGTCACGCTACCTGACTTCAAACTATACTACAAGGCTACAGTAACCAAAACAGCATGGTACTGGTACCACAACAGAGAAATAGACCAGTGGAACAGAACAGAGTCCTCAGAAATAATACCACACATCTACAGCCATCTGATCTTTGACAAACCTGACAAAAACAAGAAATGGGGAAAGGATTCCCTATTTAATAAATGGTGCTGGGAAAATGGCTAGCCACAAGTAGAAAGCTGAAACTGGATCCTTTCCTTACCCCTTATACGAAAATAATTCAAGATGGATTAGAGACTTAAATGTTAGACCTAATACCACAAAAACCCTAGAAGAAAATCTAGGTAGTACCATTCAGGACATAGGCATGGGCAAGGACTTCATGTCTAAAACACCAAAAGCAACGGCAGCAAAAGCCAAAATTGACAAATGGGATCTAATTAAACTAAAGAGCTTTTGCACAGCAAAAGAAACTACCATCAGAGTGAACAGGCAACCTACAGAAGGAGAAAATTTTTGCAACCTACTCATCTGACAAAGGGCTAATATCCAGAATCTACAAAGAACTCAAACAAAATATACAAGAAAAAAACAAACAACCCCATCAAAAAGTGGGGAAAGGATATGAACAGACATTTCTCAAAAGAAGACATCCATACAGCCAACAGACACATGAAAAAATGCTCGTCATCACTCGCCATCAGAGAAATGCAAATCAAAACCACAATGAGATACCATCTCACACCAGTTAGAATGGCAATCATTAAGAAGTCAGGAAACAATAGATGTTGGAGAGGATGTGGAGAAATAGGAACACTTTTACACTGTTGGTGGGATTGTAAACTAGTTCAACCATTATGGAAAACAGTATGGCGATTCCTCAAGGATCTAGAACTAGATGTACCATATGACCCAGCCATCCCACTACTGGGTATATACCCAAAGGATTATAAATTACTCTACTACAAAGACACATGCACACGTATGTTTATTGCGGCACTATTCACAATAGCAAAGACTTGGAATCAACCCAAATGTCCATCTGTGACAGACTGGATTAGGAAAATGTGGCACATATACACCATGGAATACTATGCAGCCATCAAAAAGGATGAGTTTGCGTCCTTTGTAGGGACATGGATGCAGCTGGAAACCATCATTCTTAGCAAACTATCACAAGAAGAGAAAACCAAACACCGCATGTTCTCACTCATAGGTGGGAACTGAACAATGAGATCACTGGACTCGGGAAGGGGAACATCACACACTGGGGCCTATCATGGGAGGGGGGAGGAGGGAGGGATTGCATTGGGGAGTTATACATGATATAAACGTTATGCACATGTACCCTAGAACTTAAAGTATAATAAAAATAAAAATAAAAAAAATAAAAATAAAAAAAATAAAAAATAAAAAATAAAATAAAATAAAATAAAATAAAAAAGAGTGAATGTGGTCCCCTCTCCACAAATGTGTTTTCTTCTCCCATTATTCTATGAAGGGCTGAAGATACACAAGTCCTGACCATTACCTTTGAGACAGAGTCTCCGCTCTGTCACCCAGGCTGGAGTGCAGTGGCGAGATCTCGGCTCACTGCAACCTCTTCCTACCAAGTTCAAGCGATTCTCCTGCCTCAGCCTCCCGAATCGCCGGAATACAGGTGCCTGCCACCATGCCCAGCTAATTTTTGTATTTTTAGTAGAAACGGGGTTTCACTCTGTCAGCCAGGATGATCTGACCTCACGATCTGCTGGCCTCAGCATCCCAAAGCATTGGGATTACAGGCGTGAGCCAACGCACCTAGTGATGCATTACTTTTTTATGATTTTTTGTTTTTTGTTTTCTTTTTTGAGACAGGATCACACTCTGTCTCCCAGGCTGGAGCACAGTTCTGCAATTTCAGCACACTGCAGCTTCGATCTCCCAGGCTCAACGGATTCTCCCACTTCAGCTTCCGAACTAGCTGGGACTGTAGGCACACACCACCACACCCAGCTAGTTTTTGTATTTTCTATAGAGACAAGATCCCACTATGTTGCCCAGGCTGGTCTCTATGTACTGGCTTCAGGCAATCCTCCTGCCTCAGCCTCCCAAAGTGCTGGGATGACAAGTATGAGCCACCTCGCCAGGCCTTCATTTCTTTAATGAACAATTATCAGAGTTTCATCTTAGAGGCAAAAGTGGCTACTGCCAGCCAATCTGAGTGTGGTGTTGGAGGGGAATCTGGCTGATTCAGACG
Source organism: Trachypithecus francoisi (assembly GCF_009764315.1). NCBI lineage: Eukaryota > Metazoa > Chordata > Mammalia > Primates > Cercopithecidae > Trachypithecus > Trachypithecus francoisi. The sequence continues at coordinate 6,627 of NW_022680923.1, read as the reverse complement.
TTTCAAATGAACTTTTAAATTAACCTACCTGATGATTATCCTAAGGCCCTTTCCTGCTCCGTGTTTTTTGATTCTGGGTTTGGAGTTTTCAGAAGCTTTGTTACAAAGAGCATCTCCTGGCCGGACGCAGTGACTCACGCTGTAATCCCAGCAGTTTGGGAGGCCAAGGAAGGCAGATCACTTGATGTCAGGAGTTCGATACCAGCCTGGCCAATATGGTGAAACCCCTGTCTCTACTAAAAATACAAAAATTAGCCGGCCGTGGTGGCGGGCACCTGTGAATCCAGTTACTGCAGGGGCTGAGGCAGGAGAATCACTTGAACCAGGAGACAGAGGGTGCAGTGAGCCGAGATCATGCCACTGCACTCCAGCCTGGGCGACAGAGTAAGTCTCTGTCTCAAAAAACAAACAGCATCTCTTGCCTACAGTGATTTGAGCTGTGGTCTTCTCTCCTTGGCTTTCTCTATCAGTCTGATCCCATCTACTCTATCTCCCAAGAATGCCTCAATATATCTGGTGGACCACTGACCTGTTTTCTTGTTTTCCTCTACTGTTAGGAATTGACCCTTGAAAACATTTTCTTCCCAGTTCGATGGAATGTTGAGTGGGGCACGGGATCTATCTGCTATCTTGCTCCAATCATCTGGTTTTAGATATTGTATGTATTTTTGTCACAATATGAGTGTAATTTTTCTCAATTTGGTTTCTAAATGGGTAAGATTGGTATGTAGAAACTCTATCTATTATTTTATGTATATAATATTTTGCTACCTGTCTGGGTGCAGCTTCCCCTGCATTTTGGCACAAGACTCAATCTGTTTTATTCTTCAAAAGAAAACTGACAGGCTGGGTGTGGTGGCTCACACCTGTAATCTCAGCACTTAGGGAGGCCGAGGCATGTAGATCACCTGAGGTCAGGTTTGAGACCAGCCTGACCAAGATGGTGAAACTCCATCTCTACTAAAAATACAAAAAAAAAAAAAAAAAAAATTAGAGGGCATTGGTGGTGCATGCCTGTGGTCCCAGCTACTAGGGCAGCAGAGGCGGCAGGATCACTTGAACTCAGGTGGCGGAGATTGCAGTGAGCCAAAGTGGCACCATTGCATTTCAGTCTGTGGACAGGAATTCTATCTCTAAATAAAAAGAAAAAGAAAAAAAAGAAAATTTAGTGCACAGGCAATGGATAGTAATAAAAGGATAATTTATGGAAGATTCATAGGGGAGACTGATAGAAATAAAGGAAGTATACATTTTACAGAGCTGAGTAGGTCACTGCAAAAATCACCAGAACTGCCTTTTTCTCCAAAAATACTACCCATAAGCTATTCTACTACTGGTTCTTCTAGTCCTTTTCTCTATTCCAATTCCTCAAACTGTCCTTTTCCTTACTGGGATAATTTTCCTCTGCCCAGATCTGGGTCCTCCACAACACTTCACACTGTCTTCAAGTATGTGAATTCCCATTGTTTTAGCTCAGGTTCCCAAGGAAACAGGCTATGGGCCATACAGGACACCTCTAGACAGACTATACTGAGAAACCATGCTTGGAACAGGGCATGGGGAGAGGAGAGGAGAGGAAATTTACATACCTGGCTCTCGCTCATGGTTTTTTTTTTATTATTGGTCAAAATTTACCCACAGGCACAAACTCCCCCACACTTCTAGATTGCATCATCTGCCCCTTTGGGAGCTGTCTGGAAAGCCAGATCCCACACTTTGAAGTGTAGTGTTTCATACAATCCAAAAGTGGTCGTAGAGGCCAGGTGTGGTGGCTCATGCCTGTAATCCCATCACTTTTGGAGGCCAAGGCAGGAAGATCATGAGGTCAGGAGTTCGAGACTAGCCTGGCGAGCATGGTGAAACCCCATCTCTACTAAAAATACAAAAATTAGCCCAGCACGGTGGCATGTTCCTGTAATCTCAGCTACTCGGGAGGCTGAGGCAGGAGAATCGCTTGGCCCTGGAAGGCAGAGGTTGCAGTGAGCTGAGATTGCACCACCACACTTCAGCCTGGGCAACAGATCAAGACCATCTGAAAACAAAACAAAGCAAAACAAGCAATCAAAAAAGTGGTAGCCAAAACAAGAAAGTCCAGGCATGTAGCTAATTGGCCTGGTTGTACAGCAGCAGGCAAGGGTGAAAACTAAATACTCCCAGGCAAGTCCTAAGTACACCAAGTAATTGGAGTACCCATCTGTGCTAGTTAATTGCCTTTATCTGAAGGAAAAAAAAAAATCATATGTCAATGACAAGCAGGTCTTATAGGTTGGAGCAAGGCACCTAGGCTAAACTCCCTAGTGACAGGGAGACAGGGACATCATCTTCCTCGACATTCAAAGAGATGGTTCCAAGGCCCTCAAAAAAGACATCCTAGGGAACGGGTGTGGTGGTTCATGCCTGTAATCCCAACATTTGGGGAGGCTGAGGCTGGAGGATCACTTGCGGCCTGGAGTTCAAGTTCAAGACATTCCTGGGTTCTAGGGTGGCCAGAGGCTTACAGATCAGAGGAAGAATTTACAATACAAGTTTTCTGAAGGAAATGCTCTAGGGAAAGGGAAATGGGGAAAGGTCTCTTCTTCCCTTTTGGCCACAGGAAAATCTCAATTTTGTGTTTAGTTACCCTTACAATTTCCCCCTTTTGTTATTCTTTTACAGTAACATTTTAATTTTCTAATTATCTCCACTGCTGTTTCGATCTTTCTCTGGGTAGTTTACAGCCACATAGATATCCAACAAGTCCATAGTAAGATGCAAAGCAAAGCAATTATCAAGATTATAATAGGATAATTTTTTTTTCGGGACAGTTTCTCTCTTGTTGCCCAGGCTGGAGTGCAATGGTGCGATCTCGGCTCACTGCAACCTCTGTCTCCTGAGTTCAAGCGATTTTCCTTCCTCAGCCTCCCAAGTAGCTGGGATTACAGGCATCCACCACGAGGCCCAACTGATTTTGTATTTTTGTGGAGATGGGGTTTCACCATGTTAGCCAGGCTGGACTTGAACTTCTCACCCCAGGTGGTGCGCCCACCTCAGCCTCCCAAAGTGTTGATTACAGACACGAGCCACCATGCCCAGTCTAGAATGAATTTTAAATTCAGTGTAATACTCACCTTGTCAGGGGGCGGGGCGACCTTTAAACACATCATACTGGTTAATTGTGTCAAAGTCAAAATAAATTATAGAGACAAATCCCTAAATCAAATGCTCTATTCGGGAATCACAAAATTGCAATTCAGGGCATACACACGGACTAGGGTGGTCTTCAGTATGTGCAACAAACAAAGAGAAGTTGGAAGCTTTATTAGAAAGAAAAAATGTTACATATTGTTTTGAAATGAGGCTCATTGGCCTGGAGAAGCTGGTCATTCGCACAATCAGCTTTCACATTCCCTCTTTTGATCAACATCTTTCTTTGAAAACCGCACTGATCAGCCATCTTAAAGTGACGCTTCATTGTCACTCCATGCCAGGATGGACCTGGGCCAGTTGTCTTGTCCCATGTCAGGGGCAGGTAAGGGAGTCGATATCAGGGACATGGGCCACATTGAGCAACAAAGTGTCCAGAAGGAAAAAAAAATTCAGGCATGTTTGTCTGGAGTTCAGCATCAAGTTCCATCTTGTTAGTTCCATCTATATTAGCAATCATCTTGACGCCCTGGGCTATCATTATTTTGTTGGGAGAACTGGCTTAACAAATATTAGACAGGCAACAAGAACAGAGCTCAGAGTCATAATCAAAAATAATTAGCCATCGTTTTATTTATTTTATTTTGTTTATTTTAGTGATGGAGTCTTGCTCTGTCACCCAGGATGAAGTGCAGTGGCGTGATCCTGGTTCACTGCAACCTCCACCTCCTGGGTTCAAGAGAATCTCCTGCCTCCGCCTCTGGAGTAGCTGGGATTACAGGTGCTCACCACCACACCGAGCTAATTTTTGTATTTTCAGTGGAGATGGGGTTTCACCATGTTGGCTAGGCTGGTCTCGCACTCCTGACCTCAAGTGATTCACCTGCCTTGGCATCCCAAAGTGCTGGGATTGCAGGCGTGAGCTACTGCACCCAGCTATAATTAGCAGTAGTATAATAAATTTAGTTTGTACAATGGTTTTGAACCAAGATCCCAAGAGAAATCAAAACACTATGGGGGAATTGAATGAGATCTCTTATTGTCTTTGAGTAGCATTTTAGGACTGTGTTGAATTAAAGCAGAGTGCCAACTCTATAAAAGAGACCACTAGATGAATCAAAGTATTTGTGAGTTAGGTTCTGTCAAGTGCCTATATCCCAGCATTTGGGGAGGCCGAGGCTGGCAGATCACGAGGTCAGGAGATCGAGACCATCCTAGGTAACACAGTGAAATCCCACCTCTACTAAAATACCACAATTAACTGGGGATGGTGTCACGTGCCTGTAGTCCAGCTACTCGTGAGTTGAGGCAGGAGAATCACTCGAACCCGGGAAGCGGAGGTTGCAGTGAGCCGAGATCTCGCCACTGCACTCCAACCTTGGCAACAGAGTGAGACTATGTCTCAAAAAAAAAATAATGAAGTTTTATTATTGTATTTGTAAACCAAAATAGCATCCCAAGCACCTCTCTTCCCTTAACCATCTGAATGGGCTTCCTCCTCAGCCAGGGCTCTTTTAAAATTAACCTGAGAGACTGTTTTAGGCCATGACAGGATGTGTGGGTCAGACATGCCTCATTATACCGCTCTGGCATCAACATCAACACAGACTTAAATCTCATAAGAAACATGTTACAACTTAGTCTCTCTGAAGCCTACTCCCTGAAGGCTTCCTCTGCAAATAAGAACTTGGGTCACCACAATCCTCTGTCTTAACTCAGACATTCCTTTCTGTTGATCCAGGGCATTTTTGTTTGTTTGTTTTTGTTTTGAGGCAGAGTCTGGATCTGTTTAATGCAATGGCGCGTTCTCAGCTCACTGTAACCTCCGTTTTCCAGATTCAAGGAATTCTCCTGTCTTAGCCTCCCAAGTAGCTGCAATTACAGGTGCCCGCCACCACACCCAGCTATTTTTTTGTGTGTGTCTTTAGCAGAGACAGGGTTTCACCATGTTGGCCAGGCTGGTCTCGAACTCCTGACCTCAAGTGATTCACCACCCTCAGCCTCCCAAAGTGCTGGGATTACAGGCGTGAGCCACAATGCCCAGCCCATCCTTGGTTTTTAGATAAACCCAACCAATTGTCAATCACAAAATTTTTTATATCTGCCTATACACTGGAAGCCCCTGCTTCGAGTTGTCCTGCCTTTCTGGACCAAACCAAAGTATTACTTAAATGTATTTGACTGAGTCTCCATAAAATCTATAAAACCAAGCTGCACCCCAACCACCTTGGGCAACTCAGGACCTCCTGAGGTTATGTCATCAGTCCTGGTCACTCCTATTTGGCTCAGAATAAATCTCTTCAAATGTTTTCCAGAGTTTGACTTTTTTTATCAGGAGACATCAGGAACAGAGCAGTTTCTGTTTTTAGTATTTTATGGGAAAAAGTTGGATTTAGTCTAGTCTATAGGTAGATAACAAGAACTCGGCTGGGCACAGTGGCTCACGCCTGTTATCCCACAATTTTGGGTTGCTGAGGCAGGTGGATCACGAGGTCAAGAGATCGAGACCATCTTGGGCAACATGGTGAAACACCATCTCTACAAAAAACACAAAAAATCAGCTGGCATGGTGGCATGAGTCTGTAGTCCAGCTACTCGGACGGCTGAGGCAGGAGAATTGCTTGAACGCGGGAGGCGGAGGTTGCAGTGAGCCAAGATCCCGACACTGCACTCCTGCCTGGTGACAGAGCGAGACTCTGTCTCAAACAACAACAACAACAAAACAAAACAACAACAACAATAAAAACAAGAACTCAAACAATGCACACAGCTACAATCTCATACCTGGTCTATTAGAGCTTTTCTTCAGCAACAGATTTTTTCTCTATATATGATCACTGGGAATCACAGATTTAAAAACCTCTGGAGGATAGAAAGTAAAACCAAGGCCGACTTTAGATTTCACCTACATTCTTAAGGTCCTGGGCCGCCAGAAATTGACCTTTTTTATTACCCACTGTAAAGCTGAAAACACTTGAAGTCAAGCATTCCATGCATTTTGATGAAAGCTTGGTAATATAACCAATTTTTTTTTTCTTTTGAGACAGGGTCTTACTCTGTCACCCAGGCTGGTATGCAGTGTGAGATCTCAGCTCACTGCAGCCTCCACCTCCTGGGTTCAAGCAATTCTCCTGCCTCAGTCTCCTGAGTAGCCAGGATTACAAATGTGTGCCACACTCACTGCTATGTATTTTTGTATTTTAGTAGAGATGTGGTTTCATCATGTTGGCCAGGCTGGTCTCAGACTCCTGACCTCAGATGATCCATGTGCTCAGCCCCCAAAGTGCTGGGATTATAGGTGGAGCCACCGTGCCGGCCCTATAACCAATGTTTTAATTGTATCCGACTATAGAGAGTAAACTTTTTTTTTCGTGTTTAAAAAAAGTGGGCCGGTGCAATTGCTCACACCTATATATCCCAGAACTTTGGGAGGACCACTTGAGACCAGGAGTTCAAAGTCAGCCTGGGCAACATAACTAGACTCCCATCTCTGGAAAAAGAAAA
>NW_022680922.1:0-57301 GCF_009764315.1 Trachypithecus francoisi | reverse complement strand
TCTAAATACCTTCCATTAGGTCCCACCTCAATTTTGGGAATCAAATTTTGACATGAGGATTGGAGGAGTCAATATCCAAATTACAACACCATCTATTTTTTTTTCTGTATGGTGTGATTGATCATCAGACACCAAATCACATCTCCTACAGGCTTCTCTATATTTTCCCCAATCTTTCTTCTCCAAGATCAAAATTCTCAGATGCTTTGATATCATCATGTTCAGCTACTTCAACATACCATGGTCATCCTCTCTGGAATATGTTCAAGTATGCCTGTGCTCTTGTCTAAGTGATTAATTCCAGTATTCCCAGATGTGTTCCAATCTGCACAGAATGGAACTTGGTCAACACTACCTCTAGGAATGAAGCCTGAAATCTTATCTCAGCTATTTTTGTAGATACTTTTATTTTCCATTTATGAAATAATAACATATTGAGTTGCTTTTTATTTTTTCTTATTCTGTGCTAACGATTCACAAACTATTTTCTTTTGAATTTCTTTCTAAGCCACTTTAGCAAAGCCTGCAACATTCATACAATCAGTATTTATCTTGGGAGAGTTGATTCATAATTCCCAGCTTTCAATATCTTTTGGATATTGATGAGTTGATGTGACACAAGATTGTAAATGTTCAAACAGATCTTTATTAGATAACTGAGGATAAACATGAAATTCTCCCCAAAGAGTGATGAAAAAAAGTTTACAGCGTAGCAGTGGTTGTCTCTGATATTAACTTCAACTGCATTGAGCTAAAATATACTTTGTTGGTGATATTTGTGACTATCTAGGCCAGGTTAATTATGCTTTGCCTCTAAACAAAGAAACAATCCTTTTTTTCTGAGATGAACTCATCTTGGCACTGCTTATGTTTGTTCAAGCTTTACCACTTCCAGCCTGGCTTGCTGTCCTCCTGGCAGCTGGAGGACAATCTCTGCACAGCATTTCCTGCTTGGCTTCTGGTATTCAGTCCCTAAGGCCCCAGGGGTTAGGAGACACTTCTCATTGCACTGCCAAGTTTTCTTTCCTGGTTTTAGGCTATCATGCATTTGGTTTTGAATTTATCTTCAATCCTTTCCTAATGGACCTTATGACTTGGTTGTTATTCTAGCTAGAAGAAAGTTATTTGAAACCTGACTCATTCTCCTGAGATACTTGTGATCTAAGTCTCAAATGACATGAAAGCTCCTGATATCTCATATCCTTGCATGCAACTCATTGATAATCATGTCAGGGCAAAAGAGCCTGAAATCTAAAACTTCTAGCAATGGTGTGTTGGTCCATTGTGGACAACCTTTAGACCAATCATTTAGAGAGCTGTTAGTTTGCTTAACTTAGCCTATCTTTTGTCACCTTACCTTGTATGCAGTTTAAAAGCAGGAGATCGGCAAAGCCAGGAAAGCCTATTTTAAGCTGTAGATGAAAACAGACACCCAATAAGGGTAAAGCTAAGGCAAAAATGTTCCAATATGACTTCAATAAAATATGTGCTCTGCCTCAGTAGGATGCTTGAGTTTGGAAGTGAGATATGTGAGCTCTGGGAGAAGAAGTGATGATTGGGAGGTATGGTGAAGGAAAGGTCTTAGAATATGGGATGAGAGAATTAAAAAAAAGGTGTTCCAAAGGACTACAAATTGAATTCTTTTAAATCTTCTTAGAAAGACAGAGGTAAAGAATATAATTCTTTCTGAGTGTGTTTTTGTGCTTGGATTGTACTGTTTTAATAAGACACTACTATGGCCCAAACCAAGTAAGGGCTGTGTCCCTACTCAAAACTCACCTTGAATTGTAATAATCCACATGTGTTAAGGGTGGGGCAAAGTGGAGATAATTGAATTATTAGAGTCTCTTCTCCTATACTGTTCCTGTGGTAGTGAATAGGTCTCACAATATCTGATGATTTTATAAATGGGAGTTCTCCTGCACAAGCTCTCGCCTACCACCATGTAAGATGTGACTTTCTCTCCTTTACCTTCTGCCACAATTGTGAGGCATCCCTAGTCATATGGAACTGAGTCCATTAAACCTCTTTTTCTTTATAAATTGCCCAGTCTCAGGTATTTCTTTATTAGGAGTATGAGAACAGACTAATATAGAAAGCCATATAGTAACTTCATCAGCAAATACCCTTACCTTCTTGGAGTAGCTTGCTTGAGAACTTCAATCATACCCAAAATTGCTTAGTAGAAAACTGTTTCATGCTTTTTGACTTCAAATCCTCTACCTTTTGTTTTTATTGTAGTGAAATGCACATAACATAAAACTGACCACATGAAGCATTTTTAAGTGTACAGTTCGGTGGCACTAAGGATATTTGCCTTGTTGTGCAAGCATCACCATCATCCTTTTCCAGAACCTTTTTCATCTTGCAATATTGAAACTCTGTACCTGTTAAACTATAACTCCTCATTCCTCTTTCCCCCCAGTGCCTGGCAGTGGCCATTCTCTTTCTGTCTCTATGAATTTGACTGCTCTAGGTGCCTCATATAAATGAAATCATACAGTATTTGTTCTGTGTCTGGTTATTTCACTTAGCATAATGTGCTCAAGGTTTATCCATGTTGGAACCTGTGTCAGAATTCCTTTCTTTTTAAGCCTCAATTCTTAGTAGATGAAGCACATGCTGGTATCAGAACATTGTAATGGAGAGGTTTTATCAGATTTGCACTACAGGCTATGGTTTCCCTAATTTTTTCTTTAATCAAATACACACAGTTGCACACATCTCCAACCCACACTTAGTCATTCTTTTGGATATTACTTCTCTATTCTCCCTGTTTTTCTGTAAATCAACCTCTATAACACTGTCTTCCAATATACTTGTCTGCTTTATTGATTGATCACTGCTGGTTTATCATGAGCCATGACTATCTCAATCATAGATGTGAGAGGCATGGATGCATGAAAGAAATAGGAATTCCCTGATTTGCAAAGGTTTACAAATTGCCTCATCATACTGATTTTCGCCTGTTTTGCATAATATATAAAAAATGCATGGTTCCTCCTTTATTCCTTTTATGCATTCCTGGCTCTCATATTTGACAGAAATCCTGGACAACTTCAAAGCTTTGCTTCTGACTTTCGTTTCTCTCCTTGGTTCCACTGCTTCCTATGGTATATTGTGTCATGTGGGCACATGAATCATTTTGTACCCAAAGGGTAGTTAAGGTGAGGCAAATGAACAGTGTCATGCCCATTAACATGATCAAAAACCCTTAAAAACACCCTTGGAGGGCTGGGTGGGGTGGCTCATGAGAGTAGTCCCACCACTCCTGGAGGTTGAGGCAAGAGGATTGCTTGAGTCAGTATTTCAAGACCAGCCTGGGTAACACTGCAAGATCCCATGTCTACAGAAAATAAAAAAAATTAGCCAGGTGTGGTGGTGAGCAGTTGTAGTCCCAGCTACTTGAGAGGCTAAGATAAGAGGATTGCTTGAACCCAGGAAGTTGAGGCTGCAACCCAGCCTGGGTGACAGAGTGAGACTTTATCTCTACAAAAAATAAAAATACTTCCTGAAATGAAGCCATGAATATATGCTCATTAGAGACAATAATAAATGGAAGAGGATTTACCAGAATTTTACCACTTCTACTGTATTTAGTATGATAATGTTTGGATAAAAGTATTACAACTACTGTTAACATTTTGTTACATACTCTCTGGAGTTTCTTTCTAAATATATAGCATGTGTTTATTATTTTACAAAAGTATTCTATGTATGGAATTATGTGTACACTTATATACACACATTTTTATGTTTTATTTGAATTTCTTAAATTTATAGCAAAGTTGAACTTACATTTATTTATTTATATTTCTTTAATAAATAGCCTGTAGTAGTGTGTGTTTTCTTGTTCTTGACTTACAAAGCTGGTTTTGTACTACAAATATCACTACATGTCATATTTGGAAATTATTTCCTCCATGTTGACATTTATGGTTTGATATTTTGATACATTTTAACAATAGTTGTTTTTAATAAGTATATAAGAAATGCTTTTTCAAGTATTTTCTTGTGATATTGCCTTTTAGTGTTATGCTTTGTAATTCACCCTTTTACAGTTAGATGACATAAATGCTCACTTTTATTTTTAGAATCCCTTTATGACTTTTTATTTGTTTTTTTACATGGGGATTCATTTCCATATTTACTCCAGCAAATAGAGTAAGTGGGGTCTTTAACATCCCCCTATCCCTTACCACTATGGCTAACCCCCAAATCTGTATGATAATATGCAGCATCCAGACATCTCCTCTTGAAGGCCACATAGGCAGACTAAATTAAAATCCTCAAGACACAGCTTCATATTGATGCCAGAGCTTCAACCTAAGAGGCTCAGGTTTAATTGTTCTGGGTGCTCTGTGGCATCACCCTTTATAAAATATCCACCCCAATGCACCATCACCTACTATTTCACCACGTGATTTTAAGATGAAGATTGGATTAAGAAGCAGTAATTGGCTGGGTTCTGTGGCTCAAGTTTGTATGTAATCTCTGTATTTTGGGAGGCCGAATCAGGGAGATTGCTTGAGACCAGGAGTTAGAGACCAGCATGGCCAACATGTGAAACCCCATGTCTACTAAAAATATGAAAATTAGCCAGATGTGGTGGTGCGGGGCTGTCATCCTAGCTACTCAGGGGTAGGAGGCAGGATAGTTGGTTGAACCAGGAGGCAGAGATTATAGTGAGTCAAGATGGCACCACTGCACACCAGTCTGGGTGATAGAGCAATACTTTGTCTCCAAAAAACAAAAGAAGCACATTGTTTACCCACTGGGGTGAGTCCTCAAACTGTGACAGGTATTGAGATTAAGCGTTCATAGCAATTTGACATGCCGTGACCTCCAAGCAACTGGACAGTGTCCACAGATGGGAAGTAGTGTTGAAGATTTGTGTAGCAAGAGGTTCTCTGGTACAGTTGCAAAGCTAGGCCAACTCTATGTGTATACCTATATAATATATATCCTACACTATGTATGTATGTCATAGATACATATACTCACATACCCTAGATGTATATAGCACATTTATTGTATGTGTGTATATATGTACATGTATATATGCATAAAGATATAAGGAATAGAGTTATAAGCATATGGCAGATATAAATTGTGAGGCTTTAAAATTTTGTTTTCAAATGCCTGTATTTCTGTCTTGCATTTATTAATGGCAACTGTTGCATTCATATCTTTCTCCAGTTCCTTTTATGGCACCTATCCAAGAATAAAAAGTGAACAACAGTGTATAGCAGCAGTAATACAGCTACTTGGAGCTCTCTATTTCAAAACAGGAGGAGGAGAAGTGGGGATAGTGAAAGAAGAGGAGGGAAAAATCACCTCTGCTGAAAAACCAAAGAAAAGAGGAACAAAAAAAATGCAAAGGTAAGTTGACATTCACTTTGATCCAGTCTGATTTTCATGGGGTACATTGTCCTCAATTTATTAAAAATGCCCTGAAAAACCTCAAAACAGTGAGGAAGTAGACCAGTGCCAATGTTTGTTGCTGAATTAAAATCCTACCTTGTCCTGTTCTCCTCAACAAAAGGCATGCTAAGGTCTCCAAATATGGTGTAACAGCCACAGACAGAGGAACATCTTTTTAGTAACATTGTACTGGAGTCATCTTGCCCAAGGCAGCTTTTGAAGTCTGAATTTGTGTAGGTCAAAGAGCCATTCAGTAATGAAATACTTCTTGAATGTATATCCTTTAGTGGAGATGGAACTGCATAGTATAGAGAGTAAAACTTGATGCAGGTGACATTTATCATTACAGTAATTTGAATGAAGAAACAGAAACAAAAACTTGTCTTCTCATATATGGGCAGTCTAGCTATTGACAAACGTGGAATGTGAAATGGAGGTGTTTAGTTAGGGTTCTCCATAGAAAGAGAACAAATAAGAGACATAGCTCCTATTAAAGAGATTTATTATGAAACATTGACTCATGTGATTATGGAGGCTAAGTCGCACGACTTGCCATCTGCAATCTGGAGACCCAGGAAAGCTGGTGGTGAAGGGTGAAGGCCAAAGAGCCACAGAGCACCTGTGGAATATATTTCAGTCTAGATATGAAGGTCCGAGAGCCAGAAGCACAAAGGGCAAGAAAAGACTGATGTTTCAGCTCAAGCAGCCTGACAGAATGAGGGCAAATCCAAACTTCTTCTACCATTTTTTTTAGTCAAGCCCTCAACAGATGCATAAGACCTACCCACAATGGAGAGGGCAATCTGCTTTACCTGTCCATCAATTCAAGACTTAGTCTCTTCTGGAAACACCCTCACAAACACAATGGGAATATGTTTAATCAGTTTTCTAGATTGGTTAAACATAGCATGTCATGGCCCATCACATCAAGTTGACACATAACTTCTTATCCTCTAACAGAGAAAAACAAAGTCAAAAGGCAATGGGCATGGATAGTGGGACAGCTGGTTGAACAGAAGTGCTGGGGGTTCATTATATCATCATGTAATAATGAGGACTTATTATATTATGTTGTATTTTTTTCCTGTATATTTGGAGATTTTCATAAATACATACCATTCTCATTCCTACAAAACTCCCTCTAATGTTCTATTATTCTGTTTAATATGGTTTGACTCTGTGTTCCCACTCAAATCTCATCTCACATTGTAATCCCCACATGTTGAGGGAGGCAAGTGATTGGATCATGGGGGTGTGGGGGTGGTGTCCCCCATGCTCTTCTGGTAATAGTGGGTGAGTTCTCAAGAGATCTGATGGTTTTATAAATGGCAGTTTTTCCTGTAGTCTTGATTCTCTCTCCTCCTGTCTTGTGAAGAAGGTATCTGCTTCCCTTTTGCCTTCTTCCATGATTGTACATTTCACAAGACCTTTCCAGTCATGCAGAACTGTGAGCCAATTAAATTACTTTAGAAATTACCCAGTCTCAGGTATTCCTTTATAGCAGTGTGAAAATGGACTAATACATGGCTCTCTGTGATTCTTTTTCTCATTCTACTTTACTGGCTAAGTTATGCTCAGACCCATGGATCCTTTCCTGGAAAACCTCCCAGTGACATCTCCACACTCCTCCTCCGTGCTCTTCCTGTAGCCCTGTACAAATATTCATCTTAGTCCTTTCCAGACTATATTGTATTTGTTGTTTTCTTGTCTGTTCACAAGCTAAACTGAGCTGCTTGAAGGCAAGAACTGGGTCTCTCAGGCCTAACTGTGTACAGAGGCCTACACAGAAGACCATTTAGTAGAAATTTGCAGAGTGAACGTGCATAGCAAATTGATCACTTGTCTGCATGGTGGAGAAGTACATTTTCTCTGTATTCCATTTCTCATTTTTCTGGAAAAGCTGGTCAATAAATGTTAATTCATCATGATGAAATAACTTTGCCTCCTAGACTGCCATTTATAAACTCCCTCTCAAGTCTTAAACCAAAGTTGAGATTTATCCTTCGTATACACTTATTCTGTTATTGGCATAATCTCAGAGGAGCAAAATTCAGTGACGATGAAAGTCATGATTACAATGTGCAGTTTCCAGGGAGCAGTTGACCGTGTATCCATTTTGCTTGGATGGAAATATAGTAATCTCATCCAGCCTTCAGTATTGAACACATTGGTTATGATTTTTTTTTTTTTTCATGTTCATGGTTGCTATACCCATGTCCCAAGTATCCTATTGGATGGGACCATTAGCAGTCTAGTGTTAAGCCTGGGACCGTTGGTAGACCAGTGTTTTTAGCAGACTCATTTTTTTTTTTTTTTTTTTTGAGGCGGAGTCTTGCTCTGCCGCCCAGGCTGGAGTGCAGTGGCCGGATCTCAGCTCACTGCAAGCTCCGCCACCCGGGTTCAGGCCATTCTCCTGCCTCAGCCTCCCAAGTAGCTGGGACTACAGGCGCCCGCCATCTCGCCCGGCTAGTTTTTTGTATTTTTTAGTAGAGACAGGGTTTCACCATGCTAGCCAGGATGGTCTCCATCTGCTGACCTCGTGATCCACCCGTCTCGGCCTCCCAAAGTGCTGGGATTACAGGCTTGAGCCACCGCGCCGGCCAGCAGACTCACTTTTAAGTCTCTAGGATGTGATCAAAATACACAGCCAGTCCATATTGTCCGTAGTGGGATTCTGATCCTAGAGCAGCTACCAAGATCACATTCTGAAGTTTGACAACCACCATATGAAAGATAAGTTGAGCATTTTCCTGAATACTGAATGTAGGTCCTTCTCTGATCTTGTGATACAAGTCTGAAAACCAGATTTCACTTTCTTCCTGATACGAGCTTCCCTCTTTGTGGTTCTTTCTCTTCCTCTTCACTTGTGTCCCTCTTTGACAACCTTTCCAAGGTCTAGTCCTTTTATGTTGAAGACATGGTCTTTGTGATGGTTAATTTCACATGTCCACTTGACGCACTTAAGAGATGCTCAAAGAGCTGGTAAAATATTATCTCTGGGTGTGGCTTTCAGGTTATTTCCAGAAGGAGTTAGCATTTGAATTCATAGACTGAGTAAAGAAGATCACCTTCATCAATGCAGGCAGGCATCATCTAATCTGTTGAGAATCTGAATGGAACAAAAGGTGGAAGGAGAGAGAAATTCACTCTCTGTTTGAGCTTGGAAATCCAGGTTCTCCTGCAGCTGGACAACAGTGATTCTGGCTGTCAGACCTTTGGACTTCAAAGACTTTGGACCTTTGGGCTTCAGCTAGTGCAAGTCTCCAGCTTGCAGACAGTAGATGGTGGGACTTCTTGGCCTCCAAAACTTCATGAGCCTATTCCCACAACAGATAGATATAGACATAGATATAGATACAATTATAGTTATATCAACATATATGTATAGATATGATATAGATATAGGTATAGATACGATAAGTATAGATATATGTATATAGATGTAAATACTAGGCATAAGTATAGATATAGGTATAGCTATAGAGATAGATGTCAATATAGATGTTGATATAGCTATAGATTTTCTATTGGTTTTGTTTATCTGGAGAACCCTTATGAATACAGCCTTCCTGTCTGAGGCTTCTGATCACATTTTCTGGGGCTGATATAATTTTCTTGGAAGAAGACATAGTTGTTGACACTCCTTACCAATTGTGAAGCTTCTATCAATTATCACCTATCCCTTATTACTGGGCACATCATTTATCAACCTGTTGGATCTAACCTCTTAGATTTTGGGTTAGGTGTCCTTGAAGCTCCCTGCTCAGCCTGGTCCATTTTGTGTTACTCTCTGACCATGACCTAGCTGTCACACATATTTCTGGAGAACCTCTGGAGAATGTGGCATTAGCTGGGAGCTTCCTGTCCTTGTTAATTGGCCCATTTAATTTTGCTTGGATGAGATGCCAATACTTGGATATCATATAGACAGCTAAACATTTGTTTAACTCTGATGGTTGTGCCACAAGGTTTAGTGGCATTCTTACCTGTGCAATTTAATTCCTTGGACTCTGGTTTAAGTGGAAAGACTTTGTCCGTCCAAGTGATCACTGCAGTGGCTATTTCACTACTGAAAATATTTGCCCATGTGCTAACCCCACTAGTAAATTTTCTGAAATATTTCATGCTGCAAATCTAATCAATAATCCATAAAATTTTGTGAAGTTTAATTGAGAAACTTCCCATGTTGACCTTTATTCACCTACTGTAATATATAATTTGCATCTTCTTTCAGGTCAAAAGTGAAAAGTAGGGTCATTATCACTTACTCCCCAAGCCTCACTCTAAGTAAAACATTGAGCTTGCTTTAGCTTTTCTGTGCATTTTGCATTTAGATAGACACAGCATGAAGCTTCTCCATAATAGCAGAAGTAATAGGTTTTAGAGAAAAAGATAAGCTTTCTCCACTCACTTGTTATTTTGTATTTGTGTTCTAACAAAATAGGAACACACACATATTTGATCAAGTTAAACTAATAAGTATGTTGTGGTAATTGCCTCATAATGAATACAGATAAGTTAAAAAAGAAAGAATATTCCAAAGTAAGTGAGATGTTAAACATGGACTCTTTGGTCTTGAACAAATCAGTTGTTTATCTGCTGGGCCAACAACGAAGTTAAACAAATCGCCCTTACTGTTTTTCACTACTGTAGGGAGAAAAAATAAATTACTACATATTATATGTATAACATAGCATGTAAGTATAGAAATGCTTATATTTTATATATTAGCTAAGTATGTAACTTCCAATTAACTGTTGTTATAAAGAACCAATAGTAATCAAATTATTTGTCTAGGTAAGTGATTCTCAACAGACAGTGATTTGGTCTCAACAAGAGACATTTTGCAATACCTAGATAGTTTGATTTCTACAACTGGGTGGGGATGGGAGGAGGGGAGCAGCTAACATCTAGTGGGAAGAGACCAGGGATGCTGCTAAACATTCTGTGCACAGTATAGATCCCGCAAAACTCAAAAATGTTCCGCCTCAAATATCGGTAGTGCAAAGGTTGAGCATTCCTAGTGCAAATAAACTGAGTATGAGTATTTTCAGTTCTGATGTTAGGTGTTCACTACATTTATGAGACATGATGCTTTGAATCTTTATTTAAATTGTCTCATTTGATTTTCACAACTTGCTTATGAATTTATGCCCATTTTTCAAAATGAGAAAATGAAGAACAATAAGTTCAGTGACCTATTCACATTAGTTAAAAAAACAAGGCATCCACCATCCACAGCAAGATATAGCTGGTTCCAATGGCATCATGTATAATTTCCATGGAAGATTTTCATTCTTTTTATAGAAGAAACTACCTAGCTTCATATTAGCAAACAGATTGGATTAGGTGTTGCAATTCTCATTTTGTAATTAAAGAAATTAAAGAAGAAGGATAATCATTGTCCAGGGTTATCACTAATAAATGTTGGAGTCAGTGTGTAAGATTATTATTCTGACTCCAAATCTAGAGCTCTTAAACAAAATATCATTTTGTGTCCACACTGTCCAGATAAATTACCATTGTAGTCAGAATGTTGGTCCCCAAAGATGTTTATATTCCAATCTCCAGAACCTGCAAAGATAATCTATTAAAGGGGAATGAAAATTGCCCTTGGATTAAGGATTGTATTAAGGCTGGAATTAAGTATGACTCTGAGATAAGATTACCTCAAATTGCATGTGTGGGCCCACTGTTATCACTTAGCATTGAAAACCCTGTCCCATATTCGGGACATCCCCATCATTCTTGTTTTCATGGTAACAGAAAACAATGTCTTATTACAGAAAGCAAATTACCATGTTTGACATTCCAAATGGCATGGGACATTGTGGCCAGACACCTCTGGTGTCAAAGGTGATCCAAAGAATTAGGAATTACAGAGAATTCCTGCTACTTAAAAAAGTGATTATTACAACACTCAGTTTCCAGGGGCCAGTTGGTCATATGTCTGTGCTGCTTGGATGGAAGCACAGTGACTTCATTCAGCCTCCTGTGCTGAACACAGTGGTGATAATTTTTTTGTGTGGTCATGCATGCTAGACCTATCTTCCAAATGTTCCCACTATTTCTGCCCACTCCAAGCTCACTTCTCCAGTTTTCCTGGTGATTATGTGAGATGCTCACTATCTTTTCAATATACTCCTTTACCATACCATCAATCCCCTTAGTTCCTTCTCCTTGTATGTATATATGTATGCATGTGTCAATGAATGCCAAGTACTTGAAAAGGACAGCATCAAGTACATAAGCTCAGCAGGGATAGTTGGTTGTCCAGAAGTCCCAGACCATATATAGGATCTTGACAGTCATTTACAGACTGGGAGAATGCAGAAGCAGACAACATCCACAGAGAGAGAAAAGGGAAGCAAAAGTGAAGAGATAAACAAAGGTAAAACTTAATGGGCCTCTTAAAGAGAGTCAAAAGAGGGTCATGGAATGTAACTACCTGCTCCACTATTCTTGACATCTTACGGGTTCAAGACATCATCTTCCCATGAGGTTCTATTGTTCTTCCTGTCCTAAAAACCCTAAGTATCACAGAGAAAAAGTTTGGCCAAAAATGTTAGAGGAGTATCTTTTAATTGCCGCCAAGCATGTTTTGGTTAAGACTTCTACTGTGAGCCTGTGGTTGTGCTAGTTTTTTTGCTGAAGATGCAAATGATTACCATCTGTGATGTCTCTTCTCCAAGCTCCATGACTCACGGTTGGCATCTGTTCCATCACTGAATGAAAGGTGGTGAAAACACATAATACCTAAGGAGGTATGTAACAAGTCACAAATTAAATATTCCAAGGTGCTAAACAAGACATTCCCATGATCACACAAAGTGAAAATGCTTGGAAGTTCAAGGAATATAAGATTTGAATATGTATGCAATTCTTAAGAAGAGATGGAGAAGGAATCAATATTTCCACTGAGAAGCAGATATTGGGAGCTATGCTGTGTTCAAATGACAACAAATGGAAACCATAAACATTTACCTTACTTCTAGAGATCTATGGGATATTTTTTAAAACAAGATGTCAAGTTAAAGAAATATAATTAGAATAAAAGGCTTTGCAAGAAATTGTGCTTCACAGAACATACTGAAAAGGAAACAAAGTAATTAATTATAGGAGGTGAGAGGTGAGTGTAGAGAGAATCAAGACGAAATATGAAGAATACTCTAATATAGTCAGCTTTTCTGTTAGTTTTGTTTTAATTGGTAACTAGAATTAAAAATCATGATATTTTAGAAAGGGATATTGGTAAATTCTACACTTTTGTGAATGCACAAAGTGAGAAGTACTGGCCTACTGAAAGGGAACACAAGGTCATGTCTAGTTCTGTTTCCCCACCACCAAATTATGTAATGCACTGAATTATCTAATGTGCAGGCATCAAATGCACAAGGAGTCCTGTGCACCAGGGGTGTTTAGCCACATCCTGTCTTTTACCCACTAGGTGCCAGTAGCATCCTTCTGCCGGTTGTTTCAACCAAAGGTGTTTCCCTATGTTGCCAAATATCCCTGGAGGAAGATTTACCTCCAGTTGAGAAGAATTGTTCTGATTAATGTCTGTCCTGGTAGACTGAAACAAATGCTTGCTAACCCTTAAAAATTATGTTCAGAGACTCCACCTTTTTGGCTCTTTCTTTCTGATTCTCATATCTAACCACGAACTCTGTACTTACAAACCACCAGCCATTCATCAAATGACTAAATTAATTATATCAAAACATGGTAAATTCTGTTTCATGAGTCCAATTGGTCACAGCTATAAAGTAGTGAAATTATTTTGTTCAAATTATTCTCTCAATCTTTCATGCTTATAGAGATTTACTGACAAGACTCACTGAGTGTGTAAACTTACTGTACTGTGACAGTAGTGACAAAGACAGCTACAAGGAAGAGATATTGCCTATGGTGATGGTGCTTAAGTTGTTGAAGAGCCAGTCTCAGCAATGCAGGAAGTTGTTGGGTCTCAGTTTGTGAAGGGAAAGGAGTTCATATAAAGTGGATGCTGTCAATACCCATAGGACAATTTCCTTAGGCACTAGCCAGGGGAGCTAAGGTAAGTTTTAGGTATCATATACTCAAGAATTTCCCATAAATAGTGTCTGAGCCTTTGATCCCCTTCTCTGCTGTCCACCCCTATTTCCAACACTTCTAGTATATTGGTCCCTGTGTCTTCCCACAATGCGTTCTGAAAGAGCAACCTTTTGCTCACTCCTTGCTAAAGCTTACTGTGACCCAGAAAAGGAGTAGGAAAGAGCTTCCCTTTCCTCTCAATCTAATTTTCCAAAAAGAAATGTGGCTGGCACCATCCTGTGTCCAGATGATAAAACCTCAAGTTTTAGATAGATCTTTATTTCTGATATGCTGTTTTTATTTTAGAAAAACTTCATACATTTCAAAAAGGAATATATCTAAAACAGCAGCGTACCCGTGAAAAAGAGATGACAATTACATCCATAATATTTTCTTAGCACAATATTTCAAAAGGTAATTCTGAGTATGAGGCTTATTTTTTATAACATGTTTCTCAGCTTTTTCTTGAATCCAAAAATTTGTGGGATAATCTAAAATTTTTGGATTTGAAAAATAGCTGCAGTAATCTTTTCATTTTCTATAGGCTTTCTTGTTCTTAACTACATTGAATATAAATATGTTTTATGACCCTGAACTTCAAGTAGGTTTTAAAAGTCATTTAAGGATGTACTTTGGTCATATTTGGGATCAAATCTTGATAAACACCCCACTCTTGTGTATCCCTTCTGGATAATCCACTACTTTACGGGGTTGGGCCATGGCTAGTGAATAAGAGTAAGAATAGACATCAAGGATCATAGTCAGAAGTAAAAATGTGCTATCATTGTTATAAAATATGATGTTGGGCAAGCAGCATATTGATGTGTCTCAGGACAAGATAAACATGGCTATGTGCCAACAAACAAGCAAGCAAGGAGTCAGAATTAATGATCACACCCTGATTAGAATGCCTGAAAAGGTGGTAGTTTAGGGAGTCTGCAATTTCAGACATATAAATTTTAATTCAGTTTTATAAACATTATGCCATGAATGTCTGTTTTTAGCTTTTCTATGCTACTGAGGATTGGCTTATTATGTTACGAAAGGGGAAGAACTTACAGAAGTGATCTGTGTGGCCTCTACAGATCACTCTCAGATCTAGTATTCTAGCCCCAACCAAACTCCTGTGTGAATCAGAAATGTATCCCCACCTATCTGCTGGATAGTTACATCTGAATGTCTTGCTATTGCTAATGTCTCAGTGTGCCCATTGCTGAACTTTCTTTTCCCCTAAATGCTGCCTGGGTGTGACTTTCCTATTTCCTCTAATGACGTCATTGATTTCCAAGCTCTTGGATCAGGAAACATAAAGTTCTTTACTCTAGGCCCCTATATCTGGTAGGATTCCAAGTGCATTAATGTTTCTTTTTTGTTTTATTTTTCAGCTTTGCCTCCATTATTTACCATTCTACCAACAACAACCAAAACCATCTTTGTTACTTGTCATACATGCTACCATTACAGCCTCCTAATTTCCTCTTACCAGTATTTTTTCTTAATTCAGTTCTAAAATAAATTTGTCTCATCTAACTCTTTTCCTACATAATACCAAGAAATTCTCTGTATTTAAAGTAACTAAAATTTCTTAGTAAGATAAGAAAAGACATTATAATCAGCCCATCTTTATGATATCTTTCTCCATCTAGCTGAATCATCCACCATTCCCATTTTTTGAAAACAAAAAAGCAATCTCCATGGATTCTTTACCTGTAATATTCCATGTCTCAGAATCCTTTGCTCAGTGTGAGGAAATGGGTCTAATACATTCAAACCCACTACCACTAAACAGCTATAAAGCACTGTGCACACAGGAAAAGATGTGTAACATTTGTTGATTAAAGTCAGTTGGCTACCTGTGAGATTATACAATGATTGCAATATAATTTCTACATGTTTCCTGAGATGTAAAAGTCATCCAGTGAATTTATTTTGTATTTTGTTGTTTGTATTTGTTATTTTTAGTTAAAGCATGTGGAATTATCCTCTTATCAAAATTAGAGCTAAGCAAAAGCCTTAAAGAGGTGATCTTATAGTAAAGAATATATATGGTTAGATTTACAAATTTAATTAGTAGAACGACCTTTGACAAACTGAGCTTTATTTCCAGTACTTACTATAGTTCTCGCATATTGTGGAAAGCAAAAATACCTTAACCAGAAATAATGTAATAAACAGTTGAAAAAATAAGTAAGAAAGATGTTTTTCATATTTTGTGAAGTTTTATAAGAAGAAGTAAATGAGCTGAGGAATAAATGAACTGAAGAGTTAGGGAGTAATTTTCATAGTGTCTACTTTAAATAAGTTAGAAAAATGAGAAAGTACTCAGAGACATGCATGATGATATTGAGGATATGTTTATTTCAGAAAATGTGAGGATTAGTGGGATTTTTGCTTTAGACTAAAAAGGGATAAGCAATAAACAGACTATTAGACAAAATACACGAAACAATTGCTTTCAGGTGTTACACAATGATTAAGACAGAAATGGGATCTCTTGTGTATATGAGTTTGACAGTTGCCCTTTGAACCTGGAGAAACATTCCAGGCTATAAAAACAGAGGAAGGCAATCACTGAGTTGATAAAACAGAAATCAAAGTTTAGGGAAGCTGAGGTGGCAAGAGTTGCAGGACAGAGTTCCAGAAAATGCAAATTTCAGAAAGAAAGACCTCTAAAAATCTGCATAGAGATTCCTTTATGTGTTTTCTAAAAACAAGGTCAAGTAATAGTTGATGAAATTCTAGCAATCTGGTCAGAAATTTCCAGAGATTTGTAAGAAGAACAATTTCCAGAGCATAAACAGGGTAATGAGGTGTGAAAGTTTAAGTTGTTCAGAGTATAGAATTAAGAACTAGGATCTTATTATTGACTGCAGTAGGATCCACATCTTAGCATTAATACTAACTAAACCTAGGGCAATGCTCTAGCAATGCCCTGACAAAGCATAAAACCAATCCTTTAAACCACCCATCTGATCCAAAAGTAACTTAAATTTACCTCAGGTGAGAATTTAAATTCCTAAAGGGAGATAGCATTTAGACTAAAATAAATAATGTGCATTATTTTTGACATCTAATTAAAAATTATATAGAAAGGCAAAAATCAAGACAATGTGATATGTTTTCCATCATAAAAATAGTAGAATCAGATTCAGAAATTAAAGTGATGGGATTAGCAGAAAAGGATTTTAAATTAGTTGTTATACTCAAAATGGAAAAGGATTAAAAGAAAGCATGATTATAATAAGGAGAAAATTGGAAGACAAAGAACTGTATATATATATGTGTGTGTGTGTGTATGTATATATGCATGTGTGTGTATATATATATACTGGAGATGAAAATTAAAATATATGAAATAAAAATTTATTGCACAGCATCAATTGCAAGATGGAGAAGAAAAGACATGTGAAGTAGAAGACCCAATAATTGAAATTATTAAGCTGAGGCAAAGAGACAAAAGCATAAAACAAAGAAGTCATTAACTGTGGAAAAAATGTCACACAGCCTAATATAAGTTCTGTTGTAATCCCCGAAGTAGAAAATAGTGAAATGGGACAGAAAAATATTTGGAAAATAATGATTGACATTTTCCCACATTTGATAAAAACTGTAAAATTAAGATTGGATAAGGTAAACAAACTCCAAATTGAATAAATGTAATAAAATAACATCAAGACAAACCCTTAGCAAATTGACTAAACATAGCAATAGAGTGAAAAATCTCAAGTGAGTTAGAAGAAAAAGGCATAATTAATGCAGAGGAATAAAGATAATAATCACTTCAGATAACTTGTTAGAAACCATGCCAGTTAGAAGACAATGGATTAGCACGTTTGAAACAATGAAAACAAAAACTTGGAATTTTTTATCTAGCACAAAAATTATTGTAAAAGAAATGTAAATGTAAGACTTTTTTTAGACAAATAAACCAGGGAAAACTTACGGCCAATAGAAATCTTTTACAAAGAATATAAAAATAATTTCTCCACACATTAAAAAATGACATCAGATGGATATGTGGAACCAAGTCAGGGAATGAGGACTGCTAGTAATAGTATAACAATATGTATGGATAAATTTTTAAACTTATTCATTGGTAAAGACATGCAATAAATCTAAGTTTTAACTTAACAACTTATGTAAAAATTGACTCCAGGTGTATCACAGACAGTCCTAAACCCCAAAGCTAAAATTATAAGGAGAAAACCATGAGCTCAAGTTACAGAATGTTTTTTTAAGTGTGTTTTGAAAAGTACAAACCATTAAAAGTTGATAGGGTGTATTTCAAATTCTAAATCTTCTGCTCTTCTAAAGACATTATTAGGAAAATGGACAAAAGACGGTGAATACAAGACATTCAACAAAACCTTAATTCTACATAAAGAACTCTTACAGCTTATGATAATGCAAAATTCAGTTAAAATCGTCAATACATTTCACTGCACAATAGACATTTCACTGCACAATACACACAAATGATAAAAAGCATACTAAGAAATATTCAACATGATTAGCATTAAGGGCTAAAACCTGGAAGGTCATAACACTGTACATCCATCAGAATAGCTAAAATAGAAAGACTAATAATATCAAGTGATGATGAGAATGTGAAGGAGATGGAACTTAGATACATTTGTGGTGGGAATTGAAACTGTATAACTATTTTGGAAATTACACGAATTTAGCTTTGGTAATGTTGTCCAACACAGTTTTGGATATATCTCTTGTAGAAATTGTTTCTCAATTGTTTTCTTTTTGGCAGATAAATAGCCTCTTATTTGGAAGTTTTATGTCATCTGCCCTACTCACCGTGGTATGCTTTTGTGTAATTATCTGAGACTGAATTGCACTTACACTAATTTGGAAAGGGATCTAGCAGAGTCTAAGGTAGCCTATCCAGAATCTGCAGAAAATCATCCTTAGAACCCCTATCAGTGGTGTACCTTATGGAAAATACTTTTATCAAGCAATATCTTTGGATGCAAAATATAGGTTTCAATATTGGCTATCACAAGAAGAAGGAAGAATACTCAATGTCATTATGTAGCCGAACAAAATTCCAAACTGTCACTGACACACTCTCTGTCATCTGGCCCCACTATTAAAGTCCTGGGTCAGAATATCCAAATGACTAATAGCAGGCAATGGACCTATGATGGTCCAGGTCAGAGCAAAAAGCAGAGCTCTACTCCCTTTAAGACTCATCACTAACAACTCCCCAGCCCCAAAAGGACATCAGATATGCAACCAGAAATAATGACAAGTGTCATTACAAACAACCCATCACTCCAGGAATGAGTTGGTTATTTTCTTTTTTGTTTAAACCAAATATATGAATTATCATCAAAACATTATTTATAACTTTCTTTTCTAATTAAATTAAAAATATCAAAACATTGTATTCCTGTTGATATAGATTGGCTCTGTGTCCCCATGCAAATCTCACCTCAAATTGGAATCCCCATAATCCCCACATGTCAGTGGTGGAACCAGGTAGATGTAATTGAATCATGGGGACAGTTCCACTCATGCTGTTCTCCTGATAGTGAATGAGTCTCACAAGACCTGATGGTTTTTTAAGGGTCTGATATTTCCCCTGCTTGTACTCGCTCTGCCCTGCAGCCCTGTGAAGAAGGTGCCCGCTTCTCCTTTGCCTTCTGTCATGATTGTTAGTTTCCTGAGTCCTCCCCTGCCATGCAGAACTGTGAGTCAGTTAAATACCTTTCCTTTATAAGTTACTTAATCTTGGATATTTCTTCATAGCATTGTGAGAACAAACTACACATGTTATAATATCAAATGAATCTAGTATTTTCAAATAGGGTCCTTTTGTTTTGAAATCGTTAGGCTAGTTAGAGGAGCTTCTGATAACTTAAAATTTCAATGGCAAAATTTCACAAGTTTCTTTAGGTGTTAAATGAAAATGTGTATCTTCAGTTACACTGAAAGCCATTAGTAAAAGGGAAAATAAGAATAGAGGTTTCTTCATGGCATTAAAGGATCTTACAGGTGAGATGATCCATTTGCAAATCTAGCCCTTTAAGTTCCAATTATATCTCAAAAGAGGAAAAAAATTCGTAGTGTATTTTCATAAGCCCAACTTAAGGTAGGTTTTTAGTCTTCTGTTTTCTAACCTTACTCCTATTACAGATAACTTTAATACCACAGCCATGTTATATATATTTATGTAAGTAAAACATACATTATGTATATTTGTGCTTTATAAACAGAGGGAGGTTTTCTCTTCCCCAGAAAGAAATTACAAAGAACAGTTTGCAACAATTCTGTTAGTGTCTGCATCTCTATTTTGTTTTAATGGTATAAGCTTTGTCACAGTGAGTAGTGCATGGCATAAAATATTTTGGGGAAAGTAATAGAAGAAAAGTCACAGAAAAACTGGTTTTAAAGAAGCTTGGGTCTCTGTTAGAGGAGTCTTATAGTCTTACAGTGGATCCCTATTTTAGGGGGAGGGGTTTATTCATACCCCTGGGGGATTTCAGAAAAGGAATTTATATGAGGCACAAATTAGTGTCAAATTTTTTCTTATTAATGAAATTTAGTTGCCTGGAAACTAAAATAAACTACAAATAGAATATAAGTCACAAAAGTCGTTAAATATTTTCAAAGAGAACACATTTTCATTTATTAGTCACCTGGTAGGTTTTCCTTTTCAACAGCATAGTGATCCTAAATATGATTACAACCCTCAAATATAGGGACAAAGATTCTTCGATTTCTTCAGGTTGAATTTGATCACTTTTCATTTTTCACATTAAAAAAATTTTTAGAGACAGGGGTTTCACTATCTCACCCCAGGGGGCATGCAGTGGTGCGATCATGGCTCACTGTGGCCTGAAACTACTGGGACCAAGAAATCCTCCACCTCAGCCTCCTGAGTAGCTGGGACTACAGATATGACCACAATGCCTATCCAAATGCCTTTTAGCTGTGGATCAGGACTCAGCTGTGGATGAAAAGTCCCTGGAGCAAAACATTGCTGTTATCATTCATTGTGAAACTCTGCTAAAAGTTAAAATGGGGCGTCCAGATGCTCAGAAATTTGAAATTTCTGAAATGTACTAAAAAATCAGCCAATTCCCTGGGCAATGAGTTATTTAAAGGTTGCACCACTGGAAAAATGTATCTCCCCTAAGGTATCTAGAAATCTCCAGGGAAGAGCAAAACCTGAAGAAGTCAATAGGAGGCAAACTGTTTAAAGATCTTGAGGCAAAAGAAAGAGACAAAAGGAAAGGCTTTGGTTTAAGATAATTGTTCATGTATTCCCACCTGCTTCTTTTTTTTTTTATTATTATACTTTAAGTTCTAGGGTACATGTGCATGACGTTTATATCACGTATAACTCCCCAGTGCAATCCCTCCCTCCTCCCCCCTCCCCATGATAGGCCCCAGTGTGTGATGTTCCCCTTCCCGAGTCCAAGTGATCTCATTGTTCAGTTCCCACCTATGAGTGAGAACATGCGGTGTTTGGTTTTCTCTTCTTGTGATAGTTTGCTAAGAATGATGGTTTCCAGCTGCATCCATGTCCCTACAAAGGACGCAAACTCATCCTTTTTGATGGCTGC
The DNA here is from genome assembly GCF_009764315.1 of Trachypithecus francoisi. NCBI lineage: Eukaryota > Metazoa > Chordata > Mammalia > Primates > Cercopithecidae > Trachypithecus > Trachypithecus francoisi. The sequence goes on along the minus strand of NW_022680922.1, from coordinate 36,221 downwards.
CTAGTATTCCATGGTGTATATGTGCCACATTTTCTTAATCCAGTCTGTCACAGATGGACATTTGGTTGATGAGAACTCAAACAAATATACAAGAAAAAACAAACAACCCTATCAAAAAGTGGGGAAAGGATATGAACAGACATTTCTCAAAAGAAGACATCCATACAGCCAACAGACACATGAAAAAATGCTCATCATCACTCGCCATCAGAGAAATGCAAATCAAAACCACAATGAGATACCATCTCACACCAGTTAGAATGGCAATCATTAAGAAGTCAGGAAACAACAGGTGTTGGAGAGGATGTGGAGAAATAGGAACACTTTTATACTGTTGGTGGGATTGTAAACTAGTTCAACCATTATGGAAAACAGTATGGCGATTCCTCAAGGATCTAGAACTAGATGTACCATATGACCCAGCCATCCCACTACTAAAACCCAAAGGATTATAATTACTCTACTACAAAGACACATGCACACGTATGTTTATTGCGGCACTATTCCCACCTGCTTCTTTAAGCTTTTGTTGTTGTTGATAAAAAGTTCCTGAACTTTATAAGGAAAAGTAGGGATTTTACAAAATAAATGGGGAAAAGGCACCAGCTGTAATTCTTTTCTTAACTGAATCTTACAAGGAATCCCATTGAGAATGATAGCCAGCTAGACTTCCTGGGTCAAGTGGGGACTTGGAGAAAATTCTATCTTACAAGAAGATTGTAAAATGCACCAATCAGGAATTTTCCTGTTTTACAAGAGGATTGTAAAATGCATCGATCAGCACTCTTTAAAATGCACCATCAGCACTCTGTAAAATGCACCAATTAGCAGGATTCTAAAAGTTGCCAATTACAGGAAGGATTGAGAAAAGGGCACGCAGATAAGACAGAAATGAACATGGGAAGGGACAATAAGGGAATAAAAGCTGGCCACCCCCAGCCAGCAGTGGCTACCTGCTTGGGTCCCCTTCAATGTGTGGAAGCTTTGTCATTTTGCTCTTCACAATAAACTTCACAATAAACTTTGCTACCACTCACTCTTTGGGTCCATACCATCTTTAAGAGCTGTAACACTCACTGTGGAGGTCTGTGGCTTCATTCTTCAAGTCAGCAAGCCCAGGAATCCACCAGCAGAAACCAACTCCGGATTCATCTTGGGAGTTTGTCCAGGATATTGCCTGGTGGTGAGTATCCTTTAACTTGCTATTCTGTCCTATTTTTCCTTAGAATTCAGGGGCTAAACACCAGGCATCTGTTGGCCAATTAAAAGTGACTAGTGCAGCCACCAGACTAAGACACAGTGTCAAGCTTTCGGGAAAGGGCTCTTTAACAACCAATGACTCTTTGGAGTCAGGAACATTGGTTTGCCTGTAAGCAGCTTCCACTTTTTCTGCACTCCTGGGCTAAGCCAAGGGTTGAAAAACAGGAAAACCATTCAGAGTCAGGGTCCTGACAAAAAGTTGGTTGACCCTGCAGCCATGTGTAGAACTCTCAAATTTATGTCACCAAAGCAAGACTTGCCCATCTATTGTTATCTATCCTGATCCTTGTCTCCTGGGTCCTATCGCCTGTCAGACAACTTTCTCTGACCTCTCTTCTCTGAGGCTAGTCCCACTTCTAAAAACCACTGCCTGTCTCTGGTTCTCTTCTACTTTCTCCTATAAGGGTGATTTTTAATGTAAATTTCAAGACTCTGTTCCCTTATTTAGGTACCTGGACTCACCAATCAGAAAGACATAATTTTTGTCCAAAGCCCTGTTTAAGGGAACTATATGGAATTTTAGGATCCCTTGTCAGACTAGCAGGTCTAAAAAAGTCTATTCCTGAAGCTAGGATATGGGGAGCCTCAGAAATTACAGACTCCAAAATTGTATGGGGGGTATATCCTTTCTATTCACATAATGAGAAATGAGGAAAAAAGCTGTTACCCTTTCAAACCTGGAGGTCCCTTCCCTCCCTCAGTGTATAGTCCTTCACTACATTTTGAGGCATATAATCTTTATACGACAAGGGTAAGGTGCCTATACCAGCTAGAGAAAACACTTAGAGACTCTAACAGGTTTTCAAGTATGCATCAGCAAGGACCACTAAATCCAACTTTTCTAGGTCCTTTTTGTGGTCTAAGAGGAAAGACAAGGGCGCAGGTTTTTGAGAATGCATCGGTAAGGGCCACTAAATCCATCCTTCCTTGGTCCTCTTTGTGGTCTAGGAGAAAAACAAGTTTCTGCTGCTGCTTTGGTGAGTACAACTACTCCAAATATCAGGTTTCAGGGACTGTTGTGGGTTCTTGGGCAAGGGGGGAAAAAAAAGGACCAAAACCATTGTCAATCTTTTTCTTTAAGATGGAAAATACCCAGGAATCAATAAGCTCATGCTTGAAATTCATCCTAAGCCATGGGACAAATTTGATCCACAAATCGTGAAAAAGAAGCAGCTTATGTTTTTCTGCACTACAACCTGGTCACAATATTTTCTCTCTGATGGGGAAAAGTGACCATCTGAGGGAACTGAAAATTACAATACTATCCTGCAGCTTTACATTTTTGGAAGAGGGAAGGCAAATGGAGTGAAATAGCTATGTCCAAGCTTCTTTTTCATTGAAGGATAATCCAGAACTATGCAAAGTTTGCAAATTACATTCCACAGGAGGACCTCTCAGTTTACCTCCATATCCTAGAGTCCCTACAGTTCCCATTCCTATTAATGATAAGCCTCCTTTAATATCCCTCACTCAGAAGAAAACAAGCAAATGAGTCTCCAAGGGACCACAAACTCCCCTGGGTTATCAGTGATGCCCCCTTCGAGCTACAGCAGGGGGAGGGAAATTTGGCTCAACCCAGGTACACGTCCCCTTCTTTCTCTCTGATATAAAGCAGATAAAGGTAGACCTGGGGAAGTTTTCAGATGATCCTGATATGTGTATAGATGTCCTACAAGGTCTAGGGCAAACATTCGACCTCACTTGGAGAGATGTCATGCTCTTGTTATATCAAACTTAGCCTTTAAAGAAAAGAATGTGACTTTAGCTGCAGCCTCAGACTTTGGAGATACCTGGTATGTTAGTGTAGTAAATAATAGAATGACAGCTGAAAAAAGGGACAAATTCCCTACCGGTCAGCAAGCCATCCCCAGTATGGACCCCCACTGGGACCTAGACTGAGATTATGGGGAATGGAGTCATAAACATCTGTTTACCTGTGTTCTAGAAGGACTAAAGAGAAGTAGGAAAAAGATCATGAATTATTCAATGATGTCTACCATAATTCAGGGAAAGGAAGAAAATTTTACTGCTTTCCACAAGAGGCTATGGGAGCCTTAAGAAAATATAATCCCCTGTCACCCAACTCTTTTGAGAGTCAATTGATCCTAAAAGATATGTTTATTACCCAATTAGCTGCAGATATCAGGAGAAAGCTCCGAAAGCTAGTCCTGTGCCCTGAACAAAATTTGGAGGCATTATTAAACCTAGCAACCACAATGTTCTATAATAGGGACTAACAGGAACAGAACACAAAAGAAAAGCCAGAAAAGAGAAGGGCTGCAGCCTTTGTCATGGTCCTCAAACAGACAAATCTTGGTGGTTCAAAGAAGACAGAAAATGGAGCAGGCCAATCACCCAGTAACATTGTTTTCAGAGTGGTTTGCAGTAACACCTTAAAAAAGATTGTCCAACAAGAAAGAAGATTCATCCTCACCAATGTGCACTAAGCCAAAGCAATCCCTGGAAGATGCACTGTCTCAGAGGACAAAGGTTCTCTAAGCCAGAAGTCCCTAGGCAGATGGTCCAACAACAGGATTGAGGGTACCCAGGGCAAGTGCCAGCTCATGACATCATGCTCACTGAGCCCCACATAAGTTTAACCATTAAGGGCCAGGAAATTGACTTCCTCCTGGACAATGGTGGGGATTTCTCAGTGTTAATCTCCTGCCCTTGATGTCTGTCCCCAAGGTCCATTAGCATCCAAGGAATCCTGGACAGCCTATAACTATGTATTTCTCTCACCTCCTCAGTCATAACTAGGAGACTGCTCTTTTCAGATGACTTTCTTGTTATGCCTGAAAGTCCCACACCCTTATTAGGGAGAGACATATTTGCCAAAGCTGGAATTATTATCTATATGAATATGCGGAACAAGTTACCCATTTGTTGTTCTGTACTTGACAAGGGGATCAATCCTGAAACATGGGCACTGGAGGAATCATTCTAAAGGGCAAAAATCCCCAATCAGGCTAAAAGGCCCCATCACTTTTCCTTATCAAAGTCAATATCCCTTAAGGCCCAAAGCTCATAAGGACTACAGGATATTGTTAGGTATTAAAAGTTCAAGTTTATAAGAAAATGCAGCAGTCCCTGCCGCACCCCAATTGTAGGAGTACAAAAAACAAATGATCACTGGAGACTAGTGCAAGATCTTTTCTTTTCTTTTTTTTAAAATTATACTCTAAGTTCTAGAATACATGTGCACAACGTGCAGGTTTGTTACATATGTATACATGTGTCATGTTGGTGTGCTGCACCCATTAACTCATCATTTACATTAGGTATATCTCCTAAGGCTATCCCTCCCCTTGCCCCCTCTGTACAAAAGGCCCCAGAGGGTGATGTTCTCCTTTCTGTGTCCAAGTGATCTCATTGTTCAGTCCCACCTATGAGTGAGAACATGCGGTGTTTGGTTTCTGTTCTCGCGACAGTTTGCTGAGAATGATGGTTTCCAGCTGCATCCATGTCCCTACAAAGGACACAAACTCATCCTTTTTTATGGCTGCATAATATTCCATGATGTATATGTGCCACATTTTCTTAATCCAGTCTGTCACTGATAGACATTTGTGTTGATTCCAAGTCTTTGCTAGTGTGATTAGTGCCACAATAAACATACTGTGCATGTGTCTGTATAGTAGCATGATTTATAATCCTTTGGATATATACCCAGTAATGGGATGGCTGGGTCAAATGATATTTCTAGTTCTAGATCCTTGAGGAATCACCACACTGTTTTCCACAATGGTTGAACTAGTTTACAGTCCCACCAAGAGTGTAAAACTGTTCCTGTTTCTCCACATCCTCTCCAGCACCTGCTGTTTCCTGATTTTTTTAATGATTGCCATTCTAACTGGTTTGAGATGGTATCTCATTGTGGTTTCAATTTGCCAGTGATTATGAGCATTTTTTCATGTGTCTATTGGCTGTATGAAAGTCTTCTTTTGAGAAGTGTCTGTTCATATTCTTTGCCCACTTTTTGATAGGCTTGTTGTTTTTTTATTGTAAATTTGTTTGAGTCGTTGTGAGTTCTGGATATTATCCCTTTGTTAGATGAGCAGTTTGCAAAAGTTTTCTCCCATTCTGTAGGTTACCTGTGCACTCTGATGGTAGTTTTTTTTTGTTTTTGTTTTTTTGTTTTTTTTTTTGCTGTGCAGAAGCTCTTTAGTTTAATTAGATTCCGTTTGTCAATTTTGGCTTTTGTTGTCATTGCTTTTGGTGTTTTAGACATGAAGTCCTTGCCCATGCCTATGTCCTGAATGGTATTGCCTAGGTTTTCTTCCAGAGTTTTATGATTTTAGGTCTAACATGTAAGTCTCTAATGCATCTTGAGTTAATTTTTGTATAAGGAGTAGGAAATAATCCAGTTTCAGCTTTCTACTTATGGCTAGCCAATTTTCCCAGTGCCATTTATTAAATAGGGAATCTTTTCCCATTTCTTGTTTTTTCTCAGATTTGTCAAAGATCAGATGGCTGTAGATGTGTGGTATTATTTCTGAGGACTCTGTTCTGTTCCATTGGTCTATATCTCTGTTTTGGTACCAGTACCATGCTGTTTTGGTTACTACAGCCTTGTAGCATAGTTTGAAGTCAGGTATCATGATACCTCCAGCTTTTTTCTTTTGACTTAGGATTGTCTTGGCAATGTGGGGTCGTTTTTTGGTTCTGTATGAACTTTAAAGCAGTTTTTTCCAATCTGTGAAGAAAGTCGTTGGTAGCTTAATGGGGATGGCATTGAATCTATAAATTACCTTGGGCAGTATGGCCATTTTCACAATATTGATTCTTCCTATCCATGATCATGATATGTTCTTCCACATTATGATGAATAGGATTGGTGAGAGAGGGCATCCCTGTCTTGTGCCCATTTTCAAAGGGAATGCCTTCAGTTTTTGCCCATTCAGTATGATATTGGCTGTGGGTTTCTCATAAATAGTTCTTATTATTTTAAATAGCTCTTATTATTTTGAGGTACTTTTCCTCAATACCGAATTTATTGAAAGTTTTTAGCATGAATGGCTGTTGAATTTTGTCAAAGGCCTTTTCTGCATCTATTGAGATAATCATGTGGTTTTTGTCTTTGGTTCTGTTATATGGTGAATTACATTTATTGATTTGCATATGTTGAACCAGCCTTGCATCCCAGGGATGAAGCCTGCTTGATCATGATGGATAAGCTTTTTGATGTGCTCCAGTATTTCATTGAGGATTTTTGCATTGATATTCATCAGGGATATTGGTCTAATATTCTCTTTTTCTGTTGTGTCTCTGCCAGGCTCTGGTATCAGGATGATGTTGTCCCCATAAAATGAGTTAGGGAGGATTCCCTCTTTTTCTATTGATTGGAAGAGTTTCAGAAGGAATGGTACCAGCTCCTCCTTGTACCTCTGGTATAAAGTGCAAGATCTTAGACTCAATAATGAGGCAGAAATTCCTCTACATCCAGGTGTATTGAGTCCTATATCCTGCTCTCTCAATATCAGAGGAAGCAGAATGGTTCACTGTTCTGGACCCCAAAGATGCCTTCTTCTGCATTCTCCTGCAATCTGACTCCCAGTTCTCTTTGCCTTTGAGGAGCCCACGCACACCTTCCAAATTACATGGACAGTCTTGCCTCAAGGTTTTTAGGAGAGCCCTCATTGTTTGTTCAGACACTGGCCCAAGATCTGGGCCACTCCTGAAGTCCAAGCACTCTGGTCCTTCAGTATGTTGATGATTTACTTTTGGCTAGCAGTTTGAAAGCCTCATCCTGGCAGGCTACTCTAGATCACTTGAACTTTCTAGTTAATCAAGAGTATGAGGGCTCTAAATTGAAGATCCAGCTCTGCCTAAATCAAGTTAAGTATCTATGTCTAATCATATCTAGAAGTACCAGAGCCCTTAGCAATGAATAAATACAGTTATACTGGCTTGTCCTTGACTAAAACATTAAAACCGTTGCAGGGGTTTCTTGGGATCACCAGCTTTTGCTGACTATGGATACCTGGATACAGCAAGATGGCCAGGTGATTCTGTACTCCAATCAAGGAAACATAGAGGACAAATACTCATCTATTAGAATGGGAGCCAGAGGCAGAAACAGCCTTCAAAACCTTAAAGCAGGCCATAATACAAGCTCCAGGCTTATGCCTTCCACAGGACAAGACTTCTCTTTATACATCACAGGAAGAGAATGAATAGCTCTTGGAGTCTTTACTCAGACTTGTGGGACAACCCCACAACCAGTGGCATACCTAAGTAAGGAAATTGATGTAGTAGCAAAAGGCTGGACTCACTGTTTATCAGCAGTTGTGGTGGCGACTAACAGTATCAGAGGCTATCCAAATAAAACAAAGGAAGGATCTCACTGTCTGGACTACTAATGATGTAAATGGCATACTAGGTGCCAAAGGAAATATATGGCTATCAAACAACTGCCTGCTTAGATACAAGGCATTACTCCTTGAAGGACCAGTGCTTCAAATACACATGTATGTGGCCCTCAACCCTGCTACTTTTCTCCCAGAGGATGGGGAACCAATTGAGCATGACTTCCAACAAATTGTAGCCCAGATTTATGCTACCTGAGAGGATCTCTCAGAGGTGTTCTCAGCTAATCTTGACCTTAATCTATATAGTGATGGAAGTTCATTTGCGGAGAATGGGATATGAAGAGCAGTTTATGTCATAGTGATGTAAATACTTAAAAATAGGACTCTTCCCCCAGAGACCTGTGCCCAGTTAGCAGAACCAGTGGTGCTTACCCAAGCCTTAGTACTGGGAAAGGGAAAAAGAATAAATGTGTACTAAAATAACACGTATGCTTATCTAATCCTATATGACCATGCTGCAATGTAGAAAGAAAGGGAGTTGCTAACCTCTGGGGGAACCCCCATTAAATGCCACAAGGAAATTATGAAGTTATTGCATACAATGCAAAAACCCAAGGAGGTGGCAATCTTACACCTCTGAAGCCATCAAAAAGATGAAGGAGAAAAAGCAGAAGGAAAATGTCAGGCAGACACTGAGGCCAAAATTGCTGCCACACAGAACCTCCCATTAGAAATAACTATGAAAATACACTTAGTGTGGAACAACCCTCCCCAAGAGATTAAGCCCCAGCATTTCCTAACTGAAACAGAATGGGGACTTTCATGGGGGCATAGTTTTCTCCTCTCAGGTGGGTAATGACAGAAAAGTGAAAGATACTTATACCCAAAACCAGCCAGGGGAAAATACTTAAAACTTTCCATCAAACCTTTCATATGGGTATTGAGAATACTCACAAAGTGTCCAAATTCGTTTTTACAGGGCCGTATCTCCTCCAGAACATCTGGCTAGTAATCAAAGCCTCTGAGGTGTGCCAAGGAATAATCCCTCGATTCATTGTAAGGCACCTCTCGGGGAACAAAGAATAGGGCACTATCCAGATAGGTCTAGCAGTTAGACTTCACCCATATGCCTAAGTCAAGGGGATTTTAATACTTGTTGGTCTGTGTTGATACCTTTACAAATTGAATAGACGTCTTCCCCTGCAAGACAGAGATGGCCCAGGAAGTGGTTAATTCATAATTCATGAAACAATTCTTAGATTTGGACTTCCCCAAATCTTACACAGTGACAATGGTTTGACCTTTAAATGCATGATAACTCAGGGAATCTCCAGGGTGCTACGGATACAATATCTCCATTGCACCTGGAGGCCACAATCCTCAGGGAAGGTCGAGAACATAAATAAAACACTTAAAATGCACATAAGGAATCTAATACACGAAACTCATTTCCTACAGTCTACTCTATTGTCTATGGCCTTATTGAGCAACAAAAATTCTCCTCTCTAAATAGGGCTCAGTAAACATGAAATGCTGTATGGACAACATTTTCTCACAAATATCCTCCTACTTGATCAAGAAACAGCCAACTTGGCCAAGGATATAATTCTTTGGCAAAATATCAACAAAACCTTAAAAACCTACCTCAAGAATGCCACAGAGAAAAGGGAACAGAGTTGTTCCAACCGGAGATCTGGTGTTGGTCAAGTCCCTGCCCTCTACCTTGTGTCTCATATTTTGGAAGGAAACATCCCAGACTAAAAAGGCTGCACCACTGATCTTGAGGAAAAACCCCTCCTACTTTAAAAGTTAAGTGATATGGCTAGGGCAATCAGGCAAGAGAAAGAAATAAAGGGTATTCAGTTAGGAAAAGAAGAAGTCAAATGTCCCTGTTTGCAGATGACATGATTGTATATTTAGAAAACTCCATTGTGTCAGCCCAAAATCTCCTTAAGCTGATAAGCAACGTCAGCAAAGTCTCAGGATACAAAATTAATGTGCAAAAATCACAAGCATTCTTATACACCAGTAATAGACAAACAGAGAGCCAAATCAAGAATGAACTTCCATTCACAATTGCTTCAAAGAGAATGAAATACCGAGGTATCCAACTTACAAGGGATGTGAAGGACCTCTTCAAGAAGAACTACAAACCACTGCTCAGTGAAATAAAAGAGGACACAAATGGAAGAACATACCATGCTCATGGATAGGAAGAATCAATATCGTGAAAATGGCCATACTGCCCAAAGTAATTTATAGATCAATGCCATCCCCATCAAGCTACCAATGAATTTCTTCAGAGAATTGGAAAAAAAACTGCTTTAAAGTTCATATGGAGCCAAAAAGAGCCCACATTGTCAAGACAATCCTAAATCAAAAAAACAAAGCTGGAGGCATCATGATACCTGACTTCAAACTATACTACAAGGCTACAGTAACCAAAACAGCATGGTACTAGTACCAAAACAGAGATGTAGACCAATGGAACAGAACAGAGTCCTTGGAAATAATACCACACATCTACAGCCATCTGATCTTTGACAAACCTGAGAAAAACAAGAATGGGGAAAGGATTCCCTATTTATTAAATGGCGCTGGGAAAACTGGGTAGCCATAAGTAGAAAGCTGAAACTGGATCCTTTCCTTACTCCTTATACGAAAATTAACTCAAGATGGATTAGAGACTTAAATGTTAGACCTAATACCATAAAAGCCCTGGAAGAAAACCTAGGTAATACCATCCAGGACATAGGCACGGGCAAGGGCTTCATGTCTAAAACACCAAAAGCAATGGCAACAAAAGCCAAAATTAACAAATGGGATCTATTAAACTAAGAGCTTCTGCACAGCAAAAGAAACTACCATCAGAGTGAACAGGCAACCTACAGAATGGGAGAAAATTTTTGCAATCTACTCATCTGACAAAGGGCTAATATCCGGAAACTACAAAGAACTCAAACAAATTTACAAGAAAAAAACAACAACCCCATCAAAAAGTGAGCAAAGGATATGAACAGAAATTTCTCAAAAGAAGGCATTCATACGGCCAACAGACACATGAAAAAATGCTCATTATCACTGGCCATCAGAGAAATGCAAATCAAAACCACAATGAGATACCATCTCACACTAGTTAGAATGGCAATCATTAAAATGTCAGGAAACAACAGGTGCTGTAGACCATGTGGAGAAATAAGAACATTTTTACACTGTTGGTGGGATTGTAAACTAGTTCAACCATTATGGAAAACAGTATAGCGATTCCTCAAAGATCTAGAACTAGAAGTACCATATGACCCAGCCATTCCATTACTGAGTATATACCCAAAGGATTACAAAGCATGCTGCTATAAAGACAAATGCACACATATGTTTATTGTGGCACTATTCACAATAGCAAAGACTTGGAATCAACCCAAATGTCCATCAGTGACAGACTGGATTAAGAAAATGTGGCACATATACACCATGGAATACTATACAGCCATAAAAAAGGATGAGTTTGAGTCCTTTGTAGGGACATGGATGCAGCTGGAAACCATCATTCTCAGCAAACTATCACAAGAATAGAAAACCAAACACCTCATGTTCTCACTCATAGGTGGGAACTGAACAATGAGATCACTTGGACTTGGGAAGGGGAACATCACACACCGAGGCCTATCACGGGGAGAGGGGATGGGGAAGGGATTGCATTGGGAGTTATACCTGATGTACATGACGCATTGATGGGTGCTGATGAGTTGATGGGTGCTGACGAGTTGATGAATGCAGCACACCAACATGGCACAAGTATACATATGTAACAAACCTGCACGTTATGCCCATGTACCCTAGAACTTAAAGTATAATAAAAAATAAATAAATAAATAAAATAAAAGTTAAGTGAAAACCTACATAATGTTTAACACATATACTATAGCTCCTGTGGAATGAAAATCCTAATCACATCCACCTCTTTTCTATCATCCTTCTTCTGACAGCAATTAACTCCTCCCTTTAACTCAGATTAGATAAAATGATCTCATTTTTCAGGGCACCCTATTTACCTTCCTACTTTCTCTTTGCCTATTTATGCCCCCTGCTTCCTTGGATACTCCACACAGTCTCCCCTCCCCTTCCACTAGCTCCTAATTACTTCTGCAAAAATCTCAACTTAACCCACTCTCTGTTAAACAAGTCCAATCCTTCCCTGGCAAATGACTGTTGTTTTTATATCTCTCTATCAGCCACTGCTTACATTGTCACTCCCATTCCCGCAAGAAAACTGGGTCTTTACTAACTTCACCTACCACTTCTGTTATGAAGGCCATGACCCTTTCCAACTTCTAAATATGCAAACATAAGCCAAATTCCCTATCTCTGATAGGATGAAAAATATCCTAACAGGATGAGCAATCCAACTTTTACATTCTTACATTTTTAACCTCACCCACTACATGAGCAATACAAAGTCATACATGGCCCTGTAACCATGAATACAGTTTTAACTTTCCAAGCCCCTTTATGCATCCAATGCAACCTGTTATCAGATCTGTCCCTGGGGTACCTACTATTTCACCTACACCCTACAACTTCAAGACCCAACTGATCATAGTAACTTCCTAGTCACCCAAACAGCTCCATTCAGCCAGCTTGTCTTCTTCTCAGAGCCCCCAAAGCCATCACCTCCTCCCTGCTTAACAAACAGTCCAGGTTTTGTAATGGCAAACATACTCCCTGCATTACCATTCACCTCTAGAACCCTTTCAGCAATGTCCCCACCACTAATGAATGCCTTCTCATCCCCTCTTTCAATCCCTGTCTTGAATAGTTTCTAGCAGATAAAAAACTATTTTTCTCTAGTGGGAAAATAGAATACAGTTAGTCACTCAGTTTGCTCCTGACACCCCTTTGCAGCCACTCACTGGGCTACTTTGGTAAGTATTCCAGAAGTATGCAAAAATGAAAACAACAAACTCACACACCTTTTTAACTTATACAGCCAGTTTTGTCTAACCAGCCAAGGCATATTCTTCTTATGTGGAACTTCAACCTATAACTGCCTCCCCACCAACTGGACAGGCACCTGTACCTTAGTTTTCCTAAATACCAACATTGACCTTGCCCCAGGAAATCAGACCCTATCAGTGTCCCTCAAAGCTCAAGCCTATCACCACAGGGCCATGCAACTAATATCCCTCTTTATAGGGTTAGGAATGGGCACTGCTACAGGAAATGGAATAGCCAGTTTACCTACTTCATTACCCTGCTACCAAACACTCTCAAAGGATTTCTCAGTTTTCAAGAATTAACAAAACCTATCCTTACTCTTCAATCCAAATAGACTTTTTGGCAGCAGTGACCCTCCAAAACTGCGGGGCCTAGACCTCCTCACTGCTGAGAAAGGAGGACTTTGCACCTTCTTGAAGAGTGTTCTTTTTACACTAGCTATTCTGGGATAGTATGAGACACTTCATGGCATTTACAGAAAAATACTTCTGAAATCAGACAACTCCTTTCAAACTGTTATACCAACCTCTGGAATTGGGTGACATGGCTTCTCCCCTTTCTAAGTCTCATGACACCTATTTTGCTGTTACTCACCTTTGAACCCTATATTTTTAAACTCCTTGTCAAATTTGTTTCCTCCAGGATTGAGGCCATCAAGCTACAGATGGTCTTACAAATGGAACCTCAAATGAGCTCAACTCAGAAATTCTACCAAGGAGCCCTGGACTGATCATTTGGCCTATAGAGATCCCTTCTGAAGGACACTACAGTTGCAGAGCTCCTTCTTCACTCCTATCTGCATAAAGTAGCTAGAGCAGTCATCACCCTGTTCCCCACAGCAGTTGGGGGTGTCCTGTTTAGAGGGGGCATTGAGAGTTGAGGCCACCTGGACTTCCTGGGCCGAGTGGGGACTTTCCTGTTGACAAGAGGGTTGTAAAATGCAATAATTAGCAGAATTCTAAAAGTAGCCAGTTGTGGGGACGATTGAATGAAGGGCACTCTGATAGGACAGAAATGGAACATGGGTGAGGACAGTAAGAGAATAAAAACTAGCTACCCCAGCCAGCAGTGGTAACCTGCTTGGGTCCCCTTCCACACTATGGAAACTTTGTCCTTCTGCTCTTCGCAATAAACCTCGCTATCACTCATTCTTTGGGTTTGTGTCATCTTTAAGAGCTGTAATACTCACCACGAAGGTCCACGGCTTCACTCTTGAAGTCAACGAGACCCTGAACACACCAGCAGGAACCAACTCTGGACACACTATGCTCTCATGAGTGAGATTAATGGCTATAGAAACTGAACATCGCAGGCAAACCTAAAAATAAGCACATCCTGCTGGGAAACCAGTTTTCAACTATGTATCCAAATGAAAGAAACTCCTATACCCTTTGACTCAGAATCCAAATTTATAGGAATCTATGCTAAAAGCTATTTTAAATAGAATAAAAACGTTTGATTAAGGATGTTCATTTGGTAAAAATTACCATCTTATATATATAGCAAGAGTGGAGACACTAAACAAACAAGGATACATTTACTTGCTAGAATATTTTTAAGACATTGTAGCCACTGAGAATATTTTGTGTAGTCTTATGGAAGGAGGGCAACTTGGACACTCCCTTCTCTATCAGTTCCTTTTTGGTAATAAGAAGGATTGGAAAAGTATAAAAGTATGTCCTATATCTTGAATTGGCCTGATATTCTCAGGCAACAGAGTAGGAAAACCTAGTGTTTATAGTCTGTACTGCCAGGCAAAAAACAGTAACCTATGATGTAGAAGAATGATAATACATCCTTACAACTTGCAGCAAAGACATCTAAGTCTCTTCTCTGGTAGGATTTTCTGAAACCTCTCCATTTTAGACTGGAGACCTGAGAAGCCACTGAAGTCAGAGGATATGAGTCCGAGTAGATTGCACACAATTTTTTGTCCAAGGAACCATGGAATAGGTCTCCCAAGAAATAAAAAGGGAGTTTGGTCATAGCTTTCACTTTGCTCAGAGCCAGATCATAAGAAGTATAGCCTTCCTGGCCATCAACTACTACCTGGCTTATCAACAGAGTGCCCCCAGTAGGGGTCTAGATATAATGTCGTATAAGCTGGCAAAAAGAAAGTACATTTCATTGAAGAGGACTGTGTAGTCCACAAGACTAGGGCTGAGGCTCATGAATACAGCCAACAGTTCCTGTTCAAGTTGAAATAACAGGAAGGAAAGAAAAAAAAATTCACAAGAGTTATAAGAATTTTAAAGAAGTTATAATTGGAGAATAACATAGGCTTCCTGGGTATAAAACATGAGTTCCTAAATAAACACAAAATAAACTCAGAAAGAGCACAGTAATTCTTGAGAATTGAAGAATCTTGCTAGAAATATTATTATAACAAGACAAAAGGAAATGAACATCAAAAGTAAAATGATGAGACTTGCAATACACTGTCTTCAGTGAAGAGATTACTGGTATCTTTCCAGGTACAGAATATGCTGATAAGTATGCAAATAAGTAAGTATTACTACCTTATTTAAATAAGTTGAATTGCATTATACATATCATTCCTCATTTTGCAACTTTCACTAATATTAGAGGAGTCAGGTAACATACCAGTTTACAAAGCCCTAAGAAATTAATTTATGATAGCATTTAGAAGCATTGACCCCAAATCTTGACTGCTCAAATTCAGATTCTGCCCTCCCAACGTCCAACCTGTGAGACTTTGGGTAAATTACTGATAGCTTTCTTAAGTCTGAGTTTCCCGTTTTGTAAATAGGCCCAAAATATCACTGGCCCTGTAGGCTAAGTATAAGGATTATTTACATCAAAGCACCTAAGGAAGTAGAATAATGTAACACACATAACAAATGTCCTATATAATTAGTAACTATCATTGACTTATTCTTTTTAACAACAGCACTATATTGTCTTGAAGTCCCTTAACAATGGCCCTTTTGACTAACATTTAGAACTTTTCCTTTATTCCGTCATTGCAACAAACTTCTTTGGACACAGTATCTTTGTTCCTTTGTTCACATGCCTGCCACCTTTTCCTTATCATATTTCGTGTCAAGCTCATTAACTATGAGGAAATGTAACATATTTAAAGAAGTGTTTAACTCCTGAGGTACACAAATATGCTGGCTGTCTGATGGTATGTAAAATAATGATGCTCTGATAACGACATTAATAAATACATATATCAAGCTTTCTAGAGGCACTACTTTGTTTAATGTCAAATTCATTTAAAATGGGACCACCACAAGGGGGCTGCTTTTTTGAAAACGCAATCATGGTTTTGTTGAAATGAAAAAAAAAAAATCTCCTTCTCTCATAGACAGTTATAAAATATGTGTATCTTCTAGATCATTTAATTGTATATATTTGTGCATGTTAACTTATTTTCTAGGTTAAAGTTTCTCTGATGTTTTACATTTTATTTACTTTTTTATAGTCTTGGTAGTACCAAAGTACCAGGACAGTGACTAGCCCCCAAAAGAAGAGTAAAAGAATCACAATTATATTAGTAATCATAGTGGTCTGGCAATAGCAGTGATTATAAGAGAAAATATTTTTTAATACAGGGGTTATAAATTGTGCTCAGATAGATATTCACAGTCCCGATGTGTTCGTTTGTCCTGTAAGGTATTTATAAAAATTGAGTAAGTTGTAAACATTTAAAGATCAACATAAAGGCTGGGCACAGTCATGCCTGTAATCCCAGCATTTTGGGAGGCTGAGGCGGGTGGATCACGAAGTCAGGAGATTGAGACGTTCCTGGCTGATGTGGTGAAACCCCGTCTCTACTGAAAATACAAAAAAATTAGCCAGGCATGGTGGCGGCGCCTGTAGTCCCAGCAACTCCAGAGGCTGAGGCAGGAGAACGGGGTGAACCCGGGAGGCGGAGCTTGCAGTGAGCCAAGATCACACCACTGCACTCCAGCCTGGGTGACAGAGTGAGACTCCATCTCCAAAAAAACAAAATCAACATAACAGTCAGATTGTGATGTATTGTCTCTTACAAAACGTGATTGTTATGCCCAGACCATTTATTCCCCGAAGAAGACCACCAGAGTCCAGAGTCAAAGCCAAGTGGCAAGGATCTTTAATGCAAGTTCGAACTTGGTCCCTCCGTTCTACAACATACAAGAGGGCCCCAAACAATGTGTGCGCTTGCTTTTTATAGCTCGAGGTAAACAGGACTTGTCAGGTTACAGAGGAACAAGGCATTTCTCTAGGCTACAGCATTACAATTGGTTTACATGTTAATGTTAAGTTATGCTTTTAGCAGCCTTCTTATTGGTTCCTGTGCTTTTACAAATGGTTGTAACCTTATTGGAGCTTCTCCAGGTGTTGTTTTTCTTAATGTGTTTGTGTCGGGCAGGCATATGGGGGGATGTGATGTGCTCAAGGCTGTGATGTGTTTGTGTTGGGCCCAGGAAGTGGAGGGCATATGGGGGATGTGATGTGCTCAAGGCTGTGATGTATTGAGGAATGTGTTCTTTCATTTCCCTGAGCTCTAAAGACCATGAGCTGTATGGTGTCAAACCTTTCCTTGACAAACCACAAAATTCTGTTTATAACATAAGGTCCTACGGTAAGCAGAAATAGTAGACTTAGCAGGGGTCCAAGGAAGGGGGCTAACAGGGGAAACATAGAGGAATTTTACCATTGTCATCATGACACTGAGATTACATAGTTTACAAAGTAATATAATATTACAAAGTAAGTGGGAGCAGGATGAGAGCACAGGATGGTGTTAACATTAAAATTGCTAATGAAATTTTGGGCACACATAGTCATTGATAACATTTTATCAGGAAATAGGGTTTGAGAGCAGACAACCTGACTGACCAAAATTTATTAGGTGGGAATTTCCTCATCCTAATAAGCCTAAGAGCACTACAGGAGGCCGGGGCTTATTTCATCCCTTCGGCTTCAACTGTAAAAGGTGGCATGCCTCCAAGGGGGTCGTTTATAGGCCTTCCCTCAGAGCGCATTCTCTTTCTCAGGGATATTCCTTGCTGAGAAAAAGAATTCAGCGATATTTCTCCTATTTGCATTCAAAAAGAGAAGAAATATGGCTCTGTTCCGTCCGGCTCACCGGCGGCCGGTTCAAGGTTACCTCCCTTGTTCCCTGAACATCACTGTTATCGTGTTCTTTTTTCAAGATGCCCAGATTTCATATTGTTCAAACACACATGCTCTACAAACCATTTGTGCAGTTAACTCAATCATCACAGGGTCCTGAGGTGACATATATCCTCCTCAGCTTACAAAGAAGATGATGGGACTAAGAGATTAAAGTAAAGACATAGAAAATTATAAAAGTATTAAAGTAAAGACAGACATAAGAAATTACAAAAGTATTAATTTCGGAGAACTAATAAAATGTCCATGAAATCTTCATATTTTATGTTTTTCTGCCATGGCTTCAGCCAGTCCCTCCGTTCAAGGTCTCTGACTTCCCTCAACATTCTCTCTCCCTTTTTCTCTATATAAATGTGCCATGGCAATGAAGGCTCATTTGTTCTCTCGATTTTGGCATAGGATTCTTTGACTGGTACAGCACACTAAAAACAAACCGATTAAACAGAGACACATAATTCCAACATTTACTGCAGTAGAGTTCTCAATAGACTTAATCCAAGTCATGTGGTTTAATCCATAAAGATTTTTTTTTTCACTTGATCTAATGCCTCAGTTCCAGGCACAATATTTAAATGACTTTGAGAGGCTTCAAAATTTGTTGTTTTAATTTAGAAATGTCTAAAGTGAGATTATCTTCTCTTCCCTGTAGATGGCATTTTACCATGTCCCAGTGATGTTTAGACTCATTATAAAC
This sequence comes from Trachypithecus francoisi, assembly GCF_009764315.1. Lineage (NCBI taxonomy): Eukaryota > Metazoa > Chordata > Mammalia > Primates > Cercopithecidae > Trachypithecus > Trachypithecus francoisi. Next base: position 17,816 of record NW_022680922.1, on the reverse strand, counting down.
TTGGGGTGTAATACAAAAATCTGAAGTATTCCAGTCACACTGTAACTGGAAACGATACCTAATGGAAATATTTATCATCAATTCTTTTTCCTCCGATTAGGTAGGGCAACAATCATCTGTGGGACCAGGTACCTACACACTATTATTAACATATATTTTAATAGGATTATCCATCCTTGTGACTGCCCGAATTAAGGGCGGGAAAGGCATATAAGCCCAGTAGGTATAATTAGCTGCAGCTGCTCCTGCAGGGATGGGGAGACTTACCACCATTGATACAACCATTAAGGTGCAAGCAGCATTTCTTTTTCTGAGGTTTGTGTCACCTTTGTGCAGGCTAGGCTTTTTCTAGCTAACAGTGTCAGCTGCTTTAACTGTGCCCAGGTCGGCAGCTCTGCCTTCCTGGTGCGTGGTGACTTTATCTGTTTTTCTAATATCACCACTTGATTTATCCTGCGAGTCAATGGTGCTCGATTGCGGTGTTTCTGTCTCCGTGGAGGCGCTTTTCTTTGCATCTCCGATGGGTTCATTGTAGAACTTCAAATGTTTAGTGAGTATCCAAATAGGAAGCTGATTTTCTCCTAGTGAAACACAAGCAAAACTTCTTCCCCAGGTTATTACCTTCCTCTATTTCTCATGTCCTATTTTTGTTGTAACAAAGTGAACAGCTGGTTTAACTGATTATCTATGCTGTATTTAATTAGAGCTGTCTTAACATCCTTTGTAGCCTGTACTACATATGCAGAATCTGATATAATATTAACAGGTTGATTAAAATCTTTTAACACTGTAATGTCTGCAACCAACTCTGCTCTTTGAGCAGATTGATATTGAGTTTTGATTACTTGCTCTTTTGGCCCTCTGTAAGTCACTTTTTCATTGCTGGAACCATCAGTGAATACTGTCAGAGCATTTTCTAAAGGTTTATGTCTGGTAATTTTAGGTAAAATCCAAGTAGTCAATTTTAAAAACTGGAAGATTTTTGGTTTTGGGTAATGATTATCAATAATTCTTACAAAATCTGCAAGGCCAACTTGCCATGCACCAGAATTGATAAAGGCTCATTTAACTTGTTCCTTGGTTAAAGGAACAACTGTTTTGTCTGGGTCATTACCACACAATTTTATTATTTGTAATTTTGTCTGACTAATTAATGTAGCCATTTGATCCAAGTACAATGTAAAAGTTTTAATTGTACTGTGAGGAAGGAATGACCACTCTACAAGATCAGTATTTTGAAAATGATGCCTTTTGGAGAACGTGCAGTGGCGAAAATCAAAAGTTGGAGTGGGGCTAAAGAATGTATTTTACTTATTTGCGCTGACCGAATTTTTTTTCTCTCTTCCACAATTTTAATTTCTTTTGTTGCCTCTGGGGCTAATATTTTTCTATTATCTATTTGCATCCTTAAATAATGAAAAGGAGCAGAGGTTTGGATCTTATTAAATGCTATTGTTAGTTCTGCGTTGGCAACCTCTGCTTGCAGAAATGTGTAACAGTCAATTAATTTGTCTCTTGTTTCTGCAGCACATAAAATATCATTAATATAGCGAATGATATAACAATCTGAAAATTTGTCTCTAACTGGTTGAAGGACTTGACCTATGAAAGTTTGACAAATAGTTGGACTATTAAGCATTCCCTGAGGTAAAACTTTTCACTGAAACCTGGTGGCTGGTTCTTTATTATTTATGGCTGGTATAGCAAAGGCAAATTTTTCACAATCTTGCTCTGCCAGAGGAATGGTAAAAAAGCAATCCTTTAGATCAATTATAATTAAAAGCCAGTCTTTTGGGATCATGGCCGGAGAGGGCAATCCAGGTTGGAGAGGCCCCACGGGTTGAATTACAGCGTTTACGGCTCTTAAGTCCATTAACATACGCCATTTGCCTGATTTTTTTTTCTGAATTACAAATACAGGAGAATTCCAGGGTGAGAATGAAGGCTCAATGAGTCCCTTTTCTAATTGTTCCTTTGCTAATAAGCGTAAAGCCTCCAGTTTTTGCTTTGGTAGCGGCCACTGATTTACCCATGCCGGTTTTTCTGTTTTCCAAGTTAATGGAATGGGTTTAGGAGGCTCTACAGTGGCTGCCCCTAAATAGGATACCCCATTCCTTTTCTTTTTTGATTTTTCTTAGTCTCAATTGGGACTTTAATGCCATTTTCATTTTCTCCTAATCTCTTTCCTGGTATATATCCCATCTTAGTCATGATTTTTTGACTCACGGGGCTGTATAATGGAGCAGGCGTAATGATTTCTGCACCCCACTGTTGTAACAAATTTTGACCCCATAGATTAACAGGAATTGAAGTAATCATTGGCTGAACAGTACTTTATTGATTATCTGGCCCTAAACAATGTAAAATCATTGTATTTTCATACACTTCTGAAGTTGTGCCTATGCCGATAAGTCTTGTAACAGCCTTTTGTTTAGGCCAATTTTTTTGGCCACTGATTTAAAGCAATGGCAGAGATATCTGCTCCTGTCTCTACCAACCCTTCAAACTGTTTTCCTTGAATAATGGCCTTACACACAGGTCTGCTCTCAGAGACCAGACTTGCCCAATATGCAGCCTTTCCTGCCAGATCAGTGCTTCCAAACCTCCTGTTCTTTTTATTTCACTGTTTCCAACTTTAATATAAGGTAGGAGTAATAATTGAGCGATCCTGTCTCCTGGACTAGCACTCCAAGGAATTGAGGAACTAATAACCAATTGAATTTAGCCTTTATAGTCTGAATCAACCACACCAGTATGAATTTGAACTCCTTTTAGATTTAAACTTGATCTTCCTAAGATTAGTCCTACAGTCCCCTCAGGCAATGGGCCGTATACCCCTGTGGGGATTTTTGTGGAGGCTCCCCTGGAAGCAGAGAGACTGCTTGTAAAGTACATAGATCTATTGCTGCACTGCCACTTGTGGTGGGGGATAATCGCTGTATTGTGATAACTGGCTTATTCCCTGAGACACTTGTGACAGTGGGGGTGTTGTTCCTGAAAACCCTGAGGAACAAAGGGTTGAATTTTGAATGCCCCAGTTTGTTGCAGGGCCTGAGGCTGGCCCTCCTCTCATTTCCTGACAGTGAAAGGAGGGGCAGGCAGTTCCTGGGTCTTGGATTTTTCTCCTAGGCCCTAAGGCAGATAGCTCTGATTTGCTCAATGGCCTCATTTGGCATTATTGCTTGTTGGTCAACAGTGCTCCAATTTTGACCTATTCCTTTTTTTTTTTTTTTCTTTTTTATTATACTTTAAGTTCTAGGGTACACGTGCATGACGTTTATATCATGTATAACTCCCCAATGCAATCCCTCCCTCCTCCCCCCTCCCCATGATAGGGCCCAGTGTGTGATGTTCCCCTTCCCGAGTCCAAGTGATCTCATTGTTCAGTTCCCACCTATGAGTGAGAACATGCGGTGTTTGGTTTTCTCTTCTTGTGATAGTTTGCTAAGAATGATGGTTTCCAGCTGCATCCATGTCCCTACAAAGGATGCAAACTCATCCTTTTTGATGGCTGCATAGTATTCCATGGTGTATATGTGCCACATTTTTAATCCAGTCTGTCACAGATGGACATTTGGGTTGATTCCAAGTCTTTGCTATTGTGAATAGTGCCGCAATAAACATACGTGTGCATGTGTCTTTGTAGTAGAGTAATTTATAATCCTTTGGGTATATACCCAGTAGTGGGATGGCTGGGTCATATGGTACATCTAGTTCTAGATCCTTGAGGAATCGCCATACTGTTTTCCATAATGGTTGAACTAGTTTACAATCCCACCAACAGTGTAAAAGTGTTCCTCTTTCTCCACATCCTCTCCAACACCTGTTGTTCCTGACTTCTTAATGATTGCCATTCTAACTGGTGTGAGATGGTATCTCATTGTGGTTTTGATTTGCATTTCTCTGATGGCGAGTGATGATGAGCATTTTTTCATGTGTCTGTTGGCTGTATGGATGTCTTCTTTTGAGAAATGTCTGTTCATATCCTTTGCCCATTTTTTGATGGGGTTGTTTGTTTTTTTCTTGTATATTTGTTTGAGTTCTTTGTAGATTCTGGATATTAGCCCTTTGTCAGATGAGTAGGTTGCAAAAATTTTTTCCCATTCTGTAGGTTGCCTGTTCACTCTGATGGTAGTTTCTTTAGCTGTGCAAAAGCTCTTTAGTTTAATTAGATCCCATGTGTCAATTTTTGCTTTTGCTGCCGTTGCTTTTGGTGTTTTAGACATGAAGTCCTTGCCCATGCCTATGTCCTGAATGGTACTACCTAGATTTTCTTCTAGGGTTTTTATGGTATTAGGTCTAACATTTAAGTCTCTAATCCATCTTGAATTAATTTTCGTATAAGGGGTAAGGAAAGGATCCAGTTTCAGCTTTCTACTTATGGCTAGCCAATTTTCCCAGCACCATTTATTAAATAGGGAATCCTTTCCCCATTTCTTGTTTCTCTCAGGTTTGTCAAAGATCAGATGGCTGTAGATGTGTGGTATTATTTCTGAGGACTCTGTTCTGTTCCATTGGTCTATATCTCTGTTGTGGTACCAGTACCATGCTGTTTTGGTTACTGTAGCCTTGTAGTATAGTTTGAAGTCAGGTAGCGTGACGCCTCCAGCTTTGTCCTTTTGACTTAGGATTGTCTTGGCAATGCGGGCTCTTTTTGATTCCATTTGAACTTTAAAGCAGTTTTTTCCAATTCTGTGAAGAAAGTCATTGGTAGCTTGATGGGGATGGCATTGAATCTATAAATCACCTTGGGCAGTATGGCCATTTTCACAATATTGATTCTTCCTATCCATGAGCATGGTATGTTCTTCCATTTGTTTGTGTCCTCTTTGATTTCACTGAGCAGTGGTTTGTAGTTCTCCTTGAAGAGGTCCTTTACATCCCTTGTAAGCTGGATTCCTAGGTATTTTATTCTCTTTGAAGCAATTGTGAATAGAAGTTCATTCCTGATTTGGCTCTCTGCTTCTCTGTTACTGGTGTATAAGAATGCTTGTGATTTTTGCACATTAATTTTGTATCCTGAGACTTTGCTGAAGTTGCTTATCAGCTTAAGGAGATTTTGGGCTGAGATGATGGGGTTTTCTAAATATACAATCATGTCATCTGCAAACAGGGACAATTTGACCTCTTCTTTTCCTAACTGGATACCCTTGATTTCTTTCTCTTGCCTGATTGCCCTAGCCAGAACTTCCAACACTATGTTGAATAGGAGTGGTGAGAGAGGGCATCCCTGTCTTGTGCCAGTTTTCAAAGGGAATTTTTCCAGTTTTTGCCCATTCAGTATGATATTAGCTGTGGTTTGTCATAAATAGCTCTTATTATTTTGAGGTACGTTCCATCAATACCGAATTTATTGAGCGTTTTTAGCATAAAGGGCTGTTGAATTTTGTTAAAAGCCTTTTCTGCATCTATTGAGATAATATGTGGTTCTTGTCTTTGGTTCTGTTTATATGCTGGATTACGTTTATTGATTTGCGAATGTTGAACCAGCCTTGCATCCCAGGGATGAAGCCCACTTGATCATGGTGGATAAGCTTTTTGATGTGCTGCTGAATCCGGTTTGCCAGTATTTTATTGAGGATTTTTGCATCGATGTTCATCAGGGATATTGGTCTAAAATTCTCTTTTTTTGTTGTGTCTCTGCCAGGCTTTGGTATCAGGATGATGTTGGCCTCATAAAAAGAGTTAGGGAGGATTCCCTCTTTTTCTATTGATTGAAATAGTTTCAGAAGGAATGGTACCAGCTCCTCCTTGTACCTCTGGTAGAATTCAGCTGTGAATCCATCTGGTCCTGGACTTTTTTTGGTGGGTAGGCTATTAATTGTTGCCTCAATTTCAGAGCCTGCTATTGGTCTATTCAGGGATTCAACTTCTTCCTGGTTTAGTCTTGGGAGAGTGTAAGTGTCCAGGAAATTATCCATTTCTTCTAGATTTTCTAGTTGATTTGCATAGAGGCATTTATAGTATTCTCTGATGGTGTTTGTATTTCTGTGGGGTCGGTGGTGATATCCCCTTTATCATTTTTTATTGCGTCTATTTGATTCTTCTCTCTTTTCTTCTTTATTAGTCTAGCTAGCGGTCTGTCAATTTTGTTGATCTTTTCAAAAAACCAACTCCTGGATTCATTGATTTTTGGAGGGTTTTTGTGTCTCTATCTCCTTCAGTTCTGCTCTGATCTTAGTTATTTCTTGCCTTCTGCTAGCTTTTGAATGTGTTTGCTCTTGCCTCTCTAGTTCTTTTAATTGTGATGTTAGAGTGTCAATTTTAGATCTCTCCTGCTTTCTCTTGTGGGCATTTAGTGCTATAAATTTCCCTCTACACACTGCTTTAAATGTGTCCCAGAGATTCTGGTATGTTGTGTCTTTGTTCTCATTGGTTTCAAAGAACATCTTTATTTCTGCTTTCATTTCGTTATGTACCCAGTAGTCATTCAGGAGCAGGTTGTTCAGTTTCCATGTAGTTGAGCGGTTTTGATTGAGTTTCTTAGTCCTGAGTTCTAGTTTGATTGCACTGTGGTCTGAGAGACAGTTTGTTATAATTTCAGTTCTTGTACATTTGCTGAGGAGTGCTTTACTTCCAATTATGTGGTCATTTTGGAATAAGTGCAATGTGGTGCTGAGAAGAATGTATATTCTGTTGATTTGGGGTGGAGAGTTCTATAGATGTCTATTAGGTCCGCTTGGTGCAGAGATGAGTTCAATTCCTGGATATCCTTGTTAACTTTCTGTCTCGTTGATCTGTCTAATGTTGACAGTGGAGTGTTGAAGTCTCCCATTATTATTGTATGGGAGTCTAAGTCTCTTTGTAGGTCTCTAAGGACTTGCTTTATGAATCTGGGTGCTCCTGTATTGGGTGCATATATATTAGGAGAGTTAGCTCTTCCTGTTGAATTGATCCCTTTACCATTATGTAATGGCCTTCTTTGTCTCTTTTGATCTTGATGGTTTAAAGTCTGTTTTATCAGAGACTAGGATTGCAACCCCTGCTTTTTTTTGTTCTCCATTTGCTTGGTAGATCTTCCTCCATCCCTTTATTTTGAGCCTATGTATGTCTCTGCATGTGAGATGGGTCTCCTGAATACAGCAGACTGATGGGTCTTGACTCTTGATCCAGTTTGCCAGTCTGTGTCTTTTAATTGGAGCATTTAGTCCATTGACATTTAAGGTTAATATTGTTATGTGTGAACTTGATCCTGTCATTATGATATTAACTGGTTATTTTGCTCGTTAGTTGATGCAGTTTCTTCCTAGCTCGATGGTCTTTACATTTTGGCATGTTTTTGCAATGGCTGGTACCGGTTGTTCCTTTCCATGTTTAGGGCTTCCTTCAGGGTCTCTTGTAAGGCAGGCCTGGTGGTGACAAAATCTCTAAGCATTTGCTTATCTGTAAAGAATTTTATTTCTCCTTCACTGATGAAACTTAGTTTGGCTGGATATGAAATTCTGGGTTGAAAATTCTTTTCTTTAAGAACGTTGAATATTGGCCCCCACTCTCTTCTGGCTTGTAGAGTTTCTGCCGAGAGGTCTGCTGTTATTCTGATGGGCTTCCCTTTGTGGGTAACCTGACCTTTCTCTCTGGCTGCCCTTAAGATTTTTTCTTTCATTTCAACTTTGGTGAATCTGGCAATTATGTGTCTTGGAGTTGCTCTTCTGGAGGAGTATCTTCGTGGCGTTCTCTGTATTTCCTGAATTTGAATGTTGGCCTGCCCTACTAGGTTGGGGAAGTTCTCCTGGATGATATCCTGAAGAGTGTTTTCCAACTTGGTTCCATTTTCCCCTCACTTTCAGGCACCCCAATCAGACGTAGATTTGGTCTTTTTACATAATCCCATACTTCTTGCAGGCTTTGTTCATTTCTTTTTCTTCTTTTTTCTTTTGGTTTTCTCTTCTCGCTTCATTTCATTCATTTGATCCTCAATCCTGATACTCTTTCTTCCAGTTGATCGAGTCGGTTACCGAAGCTTGTGCATTTGTCACGTATTTCTCGTGTCATGGTTTTCATCTCTGTCATTTCGTTTATGATCTTCTCTGCATTAATTAGTCTAGCTGTCAATTCTTCCACTTTTTTTTCAAGATTTTTAGTTTCTTTGCGCTGGGTACGTAATTCCTCCTTTAGCTCTGAGAGGTTTGATGGACTGAAGCCTTCTTCTCTCATCTCGTCAAAGTCATTCTCTGACCAGCTTTGATCCGTTGCTGGCGATGGGCTGCGCTCCTTTGCAGGGGGAGATGCGCTCTTATTTTTTGAATTTCCAGCTTTTCTGCCCTGCTTCTTCCCCATCTTTGTGGTTTTATCTGTCTCTGGACTTTGATGATGGTGACGTACTGATGGGGTTTTGGTATAGGTGTCCTTCCTGTTTGATAGTTTTCCGTCTGACAGTCAGAAGGAGTGTCTGTTGGTCTGTTAGAGATTGCTTGAGGTCCACTCCAGACCCTGTTTGCCTGGGTATCAGCAGCAGAGGTTGCCGAAGATAGAATATTGCTGAACAGCGAGTGTACCTGTCTGATTCTTTCTTTGGAAGTTTCCTCTCAGGGGTGATGCCACCCTGTGAGGTGTGGGGTATCAGACTGCCCCTAGTGGGGGATGTCTCCCAGCTAGGCTACTCAGGGGTCAGGGACCCACCTGAGCAGGCAGTCTGTCCGTTCTCAGATCTCAACCTCGGTGTGGGAGATCCACGGCTCTCCCCAAAGCTGTCAGACAGAGTCATTCGCGTCTGCAACGGCCCGCTCTTTCCCCTAATGGACTGCAGCTGTGCGCTGTCCGCAGAGGTAGAGTCTACAGAGACAGGCAGGCTTCCTTGAGCTGCTGTGAGCTCCACCCAGTTCGAGCTTCCCAGCGGCTTTGTTTACCTACTTAAGCCTCAGCAATGGCGGGCGCCCCTCCCCCAGCCTCGCTGCTGCCTTGCGGATAGATCGCCGCAGACGGCTGTGTTAGCAGTGAGGGAGGCTCCGTGGGCGTGGGACCCTCCCGGCCAGGTGTGGGATATATTCTCCTGGTGTGCCTGTTTCCTTAAAGCGCAGTATTGGGGTGGGAGTTACCGATTTTCCAGGTGTTGTGTGTGTCAGTTCCCCTGGCTAGGAAAAGGGATTTCCTTCCCCCTTGCGCTTCCAGGTGAGGCGATGCCTCGCCCTGCTTCAGCTCACGCTGGTCAGGCTGCAGCAGCTGACCCGCACCGATTGTCCGGCACTCCCTGGTGAGATGACCCCAGTACCTCAGTTGAAAATGCAGAAATCACCGGTCTTCTGTGTCGCTCGCGCTGGGAGTTGGAGACTGGAGCTGTTCCTATTCGGCCATCTTGCTCCGCCCCTTGACCTATTCCTAATAGTTGATCTGCATCTACGTTAATTGGAGGATTGGCAGTCCTATTTCTTTGGATGTGCACTTGTGCTCCATCAATCCGCCAAGTCTTAAATTGTAAAAATTGAGAGGGTGAAAGTGAGGATTTTGCCAGAATCTCCCAATCATAAGGAATGAGTCTATGTCCATGAGCAATGGAATCTAATAATGTTGTCATGTAAGGAGAGTTGGGTCCATACTGTTTTACTCCTTCTTTCATCTCTTTTAGCATTTTTATAGAAAAGGACTGATATCTGGCTTCAGCTATGGGAGGCTCTCCCTCTTGGGCCCCTTCTCCAGGTGGTCTTGCTTCTAATATTACTAGGAATTGCCACGCCTCAATATCTCCCTCTTTTCTTGTCTCACCAATAATTTTATGTATTGCACTACCCTGTGTACTAGGCGGTGCTATAGGATTAAGTCTCATGGTGGGCAGCTGAGGATATGGCGCCCTGCCCTGTGGCACTGGAAATGTTCCTGGCTGTCCATACAGATTTTCTGGGGGCTGCAGATACTGCAGTTCAGCTGGCGGCCAGTATTGATAGGCTACTGGTGGCTGGATCTTACTTTCTACCTGCTGATATTGTGGACACTGTATTTGGATTGGCATTGCCATGGCAGAGACTCTATCTCTTTCTATTTGATCTTCTTTTGGAGTTTGTACTTGTTTAACCTGCATTTGAGGTTGTAAGGTTACAGGTATCTGAGCTGCTATAAGAGGAGTTGTCCATTGTGGTTTAGACCCTGATGGCTCTGCTAATTCTGGATCTTTTTCCTCTAATTTTAATGTTTCAGGATGTATTACCTGCTGTAATTGATTATCGTCAACATTTTGCGTTGACCGAGCCATTACCGGCTCTGCTACACATTTACAGTGTGAACTTTCTTTTCCTTTCCTGGATTCTATCCCTGCCTCTTTTTCACAATCTACTGCACAGCTTTTAGGGACATTGGAAACTGGAACACTATCTTCTTCTGTTTGCAATGGTTCTAAAGCTACTTTAATAATGATCCAATCATTCCATACTGTAAGTGGGATGATTTTTACCTTCCCTACTTGCTTGTTTTAATTCTTTGCCAATTTTTTCCCAATCTTTTAGATCTAAAGTTCTCTGTTCTGGAAACTATGGACAAAACTGTTCTATTGTTTGAAAGAGCGTAATTAGATTTTGGTAGACACTTTAATTTCCCCTCTTTTTAAGAGAATTTTTATAAAGCTGCAATAAGAGGCATATTTACTTTTAGTCTGTGCCATCATTACCTTAGGTTCTTCCGAGCACACAGGCTTACCGCAAGGCTGACTGTAGATGCACTCGGGAGTCTCTTGTTGACTTGTCCTCAATGACCACACTCTGGCATACCTTCATCTTAGAGAAAAGCTCCTACATTGGGCACCAGATGAAGGGGTGGCCTGCCCTTCCATACCTGTGGGTGTTTCTCATTAGATGAAATGAGAGACTTTAGAAAAGAAGACCCAGAGTCAGAGTATAGAGAAAGGAAAGCGGGGCCCATGGGACCAGCGCTCAGCTTACAGAGGACCCACGCCGACCCTTCAGAGTTACTTTCCCTTTTAGTGGGTCCAGGTGCACTGGCTGCCTCCCGTCCACCTGCTCCCTCCCACGGCTCAGCCTGGGGGGCTGAGGCCTGCAGCCCGGAGAGGTGCGGAGGGGGTTCTGTGGACAGTGGGTCCCCGCTATCAGGTAAACAGGTCCTGCAAGGGAAAGTGAGTTACGGAATATCAACAACAAGTTATGTCAGTCACAGGCACGCTCCAGAAATCTGGGTCAGAATAAATTCAGACAAGAATCAGATGAGAGCCAGAGGATGTCTCCCACCAGTCTCCGCTGGCTGTCCTATAGCGTGTCCACCAGGACTTATGCCAGCTTTCAGCTTCAGTTTCAGACCTCGTGAGCCTCAGATTCAGAACGGATTCAGACAGACAAACAGAGATGAGGCTCAGATTCAGAACAGACTCAGAGAGCCGCAGATTCAGAACAGACACAGACAGAAAAACAGAGACGAGCCAGCTCACCTATCAGCAGATCGATCCTGGTAGATCCATTGACCAGGGGTCTGGTGGGCTTGGGGAATCCCAGATGAGCCCCCATATGTTATGCCCAGATTGTTTATTCCCCGAAGAAGACCACCAGAGTCCAGAGTCAAAGCCAAGTGGCAAGGATCTTTAATGCAAGTTCGAACTTGGTCCCTCCATTCTACAACATACAAGAGGGCCCCAAACAATGCGTGCGCTTGCTTTTTATAGCTCGAGGTAAACAGGACTTGTCAGGTTACAGAGGAACAAGGCATTTCTCAAGGCTACAGTATTACAATTGGTTTACATGTTAATGTTAAGTTATGCTTTTAGCAGCCTTCTTATTGGTTCCTGCGCTTTTCTAAAGTCTCTCATTTCATCTAATGAGAAACACCCACAGGTATGGAAGGGCAGGCCACCCCTTCATCTGGTGCCCAATGTAGGAGCTTTTCTCTAAGGTGAAGGTATGCCGGAGTGTGGTCATTGAGGACAAGTCGACAAGAGACTCCCGAGTGCATCTTATTGTAACCTTATTGGAGCTTCTCCAGGTGTTGTTTTTCTTAATGTGTTTGTGTCGGGCAGGCATATGGGGGGATGTGATGTGCTCAAGGCTGTGATGTGTTTGTGTTGGGCCCAGGAAGTGGAGGCATATGGGGGGATGTGATGTGCTCAAGGCTGTGATGTGTTTGTGTCGGGCCCAGGAAGTGGAGGCATATGGGGGGATGTGATGTGCTCAAGGCTGTGATGTGTTGAGGAATGTGTTCTTTCAGTGATGATCTGGCAATATAGAGATCTCCTGCATGGATATCAGTGTTTGGAGGTGAGAGAATCTCCTTTGGAAAGCAGGTTCCCTTTATACATCAGCAAAACTTCATCTAGTTTTGCTCTCTGCAGTCGGACTTGTAAGCACTTGAAATACTGTCTTCTGAGTTAGGTTGTGTCAGGCATTAGATGAAGGGCTTCACATTCACTATTTCACTTAATTCACAACATCCTCTGAGTAGATGCTTTTTAAATATACATTTTACAGATGAGAAGACTGAGATTTGAGGAAGTCTGATGAAACTCTCTCAGTGTCACCTAGTGCCCAGCTAGGATGTCAGGCAGTATGTGAACTAAGGTTTATTTGACCTCACAGTTGAAATGCTAAACTACTAAACTACAAAATACTCACTAACCCTATAGGAGCTACATTTGTGCCTGCATATTCTTAAAGTTTCCTTCTCAGAGTTTGCTGTGTCTATGACCATCTTCTCTTCATGAGTATCGTCTATATCCCTGTTTCCTATTGTTATATTTGAATGGTCTCCATTCTGTATCCATCTTCTTTTTCCCTCATCTTCATTCCTGTAACTCATTCCATAATTATTTTCCTCTCTCACACAGTTTCTCTATTTTTCACCATTTTTTCTTTCTATTCTATTTTTCTTTCTATTCCATCCCTAGCTCTCCAAAGATGCAGATAATAAAATAATTTTCATTCCTGTACTCTATTTTGTACAAGAAACACATTTTGCCTGAATGGAAAGGATTATGTTGAACAATTTAAGTTTTTAAATATCAGTACCCCTTGATAGTATGCACCCAATTTCCCCTCATTCTCTGCTCATACTCTCATCTGAATTATATCTTCATCAGTGGAAACTTCTTGTGACCCATGCGCGATAAAGTTCTAAACATCATCCCCTTTGAGTAAAAAGAGAGTACAGTTAATCATCCTTTGGGAATAAAGGTATGAATAAAATTCAGTTGTTTGAAAAAGAAATCTTTGTCAATTATATGGGACAGAGATACCTGCATGCACCTGAACCTAACAGCAGTGGCTCACTATAATTCTCCATTCATTGCACAATTCCATTCATCACCATGTAGTTGACATCTGTAAAACTCACTCCATGGCTCCCAAAGCTTCTGTTGCATTCTTCTCTCCCAGGAACAGAAATTGGTTTCCTTTCTAATTCTACTTCCTTCTAACCTTCAAAGCAGTAAATGTTCTGATATCTTTTTACTATTTATTACTGATCTGATCACAACTAAATTACAACTTAGGTGTGCAAATTCTATCTCATGAAGGCCTTTATTAAGTTATTCTTCTTTAAAAAGTTCTATCTCAACCTGCCCAAACAAACTCTTACTGTAGTGATAATGTGTAAAATGCCTCTATCATAGTTCATTTTTCATGATAGGTATGCAACATAGTATCATACCTCCATCCTAAATATTTTTCATAGTGTATGCACTAAGTTATTCTTCTTTTGGTTGTAACATTTCAGTCAAAATGCCTGAAATGCTCTTTTCTTTGTAAAGGACCAGATCTCCTATATGGATTGATAGGGTTTGGCTGTGTTCCTACCCAAATCTCATCTTGAATTGTAGTTCCCATACTCCCTACGTGTTCTAGGAGGGACCCTATGGGAGACAATTGAATTCTGGGGGTGGTTCCCCCATGCTATTCTCATTATCATAAGTTCTCACGTGGTCTTATGGTTTTATAATGGGCTTCCCCTTTTACTTGGCTCTTATACTCCTATTCCTACTGCCGTATGAGAAGGACATGTTTCCCTCCCCTTCTGCCATGGTTGCAAGTTTCCTGAGGCCTCACTATCCATGCTGAACTGTACATCAATTAAAGGCCTTTCCTTTATAAATTACTCAGTCTCAGGTATCTCCTTATAGCAGCACGAGAAAGGACTAATACATGGATCTAGCAGGGGACTACTAATTTGACTTGTTAAAAGTTTCATTCAGTATACACGGGAAATCTACCATATCCTCATCCCACTGAAGGATACCACAAATCAAAAGCTCATAAACCCCTCTCCATTCCCTTAGAGACCTCACAAGAAATGGGAGACTAATGTACAATCAAGTTACTTCACTAAATGGTGATTTGTACCACCTCTGATGTCTACATAACATGAAGGGATATGGGTAGTCCCACCTTTCAACTCAGAATAACAGGGTCACATAATGTGAGGTGTTTGTGTGGTCATGTAATCACTCCATGGGAACTCCAGGAAGCACCTTTTTTTTTTTTTTTTTTTTCTTTTTTGACAAGTAGGTCATCCAAACATGAATTAGAACACTTTTGGCTTCAAGAAGTAGACATCAATTTTTGTTATGTGAAGCCCCAAGTAGAAACTCACTGGAAAGATTATAAGGTTTCTCATTAGAAACTGAAAAAGTTGAAAGAAAAGAAAACCAAATCCAAAAACCAGGAGTCTCAGGAAGAAGGACAACTCCAGAGACCTCACCTGAAGAAGATTGAGTACCTCCTAAAAAGTAGCCACAAACAATTCAGCTTCTAAAAATCCCAGCCTTGGGATGTCAATCCCAAAAGCTAATTTCCTGAATGCATGTGACAGTGGTTCAGCTTGAATGACCTGTGCAGCCTTGGGTTCATCAGGTATAGCCTAGAGACCAAGTGCTCATGCAATTGGAGTGTAGCCACTGGGTCCAACCTTTCTAAGAAGCCATGTCCAGAGAAAAGGAAAGGAGGAGCCTAACCCAGTGACCCTGAATATTATTTCTGCCAGTTTCAAATACCAACAGCAACATAGTCATTAGAGTGCTCTTTGACATTTATGAGAAGGGCATTTGTATTTCTTCCAATCAGCTGTAGAAATTAAAGCATTCATGTAAGCGTTAGAGAACTGGAAATGTGAGAAGTTCTAAATATAAACTAAAGAGGGTGATAAGGAAGAGATATTTGCATTCAATCCACCCACTGCTTTTATACTATTACTGCTTCTAAAAAAACATATATGAACAATAGTAAGAGAGAAAATGGGGGAACACAAAGAAGGTTGGAGACATTTACTATGAAGGGTGATTCAGTAATTGTCATCAACTGAGAGTTTACTAGGAAAAGAAGGCTAGACAACTTTTCTTAATCTTTCTAAAGCAAGAATAAATAGATTTAAATGACAACAAGGGAAGGCTATGTTAGAAGTTTTAAAAGATGTCTTGTCAATAAAAGTTATTAAGCATTAACCGAGCATTCTTGGTCATAAAAGGTGGGAAATGAGATCCAATACTTCATTTTAAAAATCACTTATCACTATTTCTTTGTATACAAAATTGATTGTTATCAGAAGGCCTTTAGATGGAAAAGAACCACCAGAGGAAACAAACAATTTTTACAGTCATGTTTGAGGGCTTGGGGATTACGCAATCTCACAGTGTCCAAAGAATGATAAACAATTGATAAGATCAGTTTTAAGTCAATTTGTTTTTTTTTAAATAGAGTTGAAAGATAATGAAGTTCACTAAAGTTTATCAATTTACATTTTGGAATTTATGTCATGGGACTGCTCCTAGATAAGAAAACCCTCTTAATGAAGTGCCCTGGGTTGTTGAAATCACTTGGAGGAATTTCAAATCAGATATGCTTAGCTACTTACTGGAGGACCCTGAATATTGTTTCTGCCAGTTTCAAATTCCAACAGAAATATCATCATCAGAGCTCTCATTAACTTTTACTAGAAACGCATTTGTATTTCTTCCGATCAGCTGTAGTAATTAAAGCATCCATGCAAGCTTCAGAAAACAGAAAATATGAGAAGTTCTTAATGGAAACTAAAGAAAAAGTAAAAAAAAAAAAAATTGAAGTATTATCATGTACAGGCCATGTGTTAGTAATGACAGATATAAAATGCTTGTGCTTAAGTATTCAAATTTTTCAGTTTATCATCATCAAATTCTTTATGAAAGCACTAGGTATACATTTTTTAAATTCCTATCACTCATAAACCTTTATGGTTATCAGTAGTTAATTTTAGTTTATTTACTAAAAATTCATTTTCAAAGGGGATACACTATGGAATACCATCTTCGATTGGTTATTGGAATAGTATAGGTTAAACTAGAGTGAAAGATGATGATAAGGCAGAATTGGTGTTGTCAGAATAAATTCATCCGTTTCCAAATTGTGTTCTTTACATAGAGATTTCTACATGGCAATGTTTTAAAATAATGCTCCCCAATTAAGCACAGTACAAAAGTATATGTTCATTATTTCTTGTGTCTTGGTGTTGCACTATTATTGTTGCTGGGAAAATGGGAAAAGTTATTTTGTGTTATATCACTAGAACCAAGTAAAACAAACTGTGTGTACAATGGAGTAATTTGGGATTAGTGAAAAGTTACTACGTAGAATAAAACACACAGACACACACTCACAGACACAATCCATTCTCTTATTCAGTGGAACCATGTATTTTCCATTGACTACCACCTGTGTACAAAGGGCTTTGCAAGTCACAACTACAAACAAACACACAATTAAAATTAAATGTACATTAAAAATTTAAAAAGATATAACTAGTGTTGGCGAGGACGTGAAGGAAAGGAAACACTTGTATGCCACTAGCAGGAATGTAAATTAGCACAGACATTATGGAAAACAGTATGAATGTTTCTCAAAGATATTAAAAATAGAAATACTAATCTGACATTAAAGCAGCAATCCTATTTCTGGGTATATATCCAAAGGAAGGGAAATCAGAGTCATATACAGATCTCTAGATGGCAATGCCTTTTAAATAACGTTCCCCAGTTTAATAGAGTACAAAAGCACATGTTCATTATGTTTCAAATTTTGTTGTTGCTACTACAATTGTTGCTAGAAAACTGGGTTAAGAGATAGCTGCACTTCTATGTTCATTGCAACATTATTCACCATAGCCTAGACATGAAAACACAAGTGTCTATCAATGGATGAAGAGACTTTTAAAATGAGGCATATACGCATAATGCAAAACTATTCAACCTTTAAAAAGTAGGAAATTCTGTCACCTGCAGCAATATGTATAATCCTAGAGGATAGTCTGTTGAGTGAAATAAACCAGACACAGAGGACAAATACTTCATGTTCTCATTTATATGTGGAATCTAAATGTTGAAATCATTAAAGCAAAGAGTAGAGTTGTGGTTACCAGGGCCTGGGGATGAGGAGGTGCTGAAGAGATGCTGGTCAAATAATACAAAATTTCAGTTAGACAACAGGAATAAGTTAAAGAGATCTATTATTATCAGGTTGACTGTAGTTAATAATAATGTATTGTCTGCTTTAAAACTGTTAAAAATAGATTTTAGATGTTTTCATTATTTTAAAAAGTGATGTGTATGTGAGGTAATGGATATGTTAATTAGCTTGATTTAGCCATTCCACAATGTCTGTACATGTATTGAAACATCATAACGCATACCATAAATATATGCAATTTTTATTTGTTAATTTAAAGTAATAAGTAATGAATAAGTAGAGGAAGTTCAGTTTGATGTTAAAAATACAGACCTCTCTCTTGGCTTTGTAGTACACTGGCCCAATTTTAGTGTGTTATCTGTTTCCTGACAGGCTAAACAGTGGCATAGACTATGTTCTCTAAATGTCTATACTCACAAAATGACTTTTCCCAATCTACATTCAGGATCATGCTATATATTGAAT